>NC_077231.1:181316665-181526665 GCF_027887165.1 Monodelphis domestica
TGTTGATGCCCCTTTGTGTGCTAAAAGTCATGTAATAATTCATATCAACTGGATCCTGTTATATCCTGAACTATCTGATTAAAATTAGGCTGACAGTCTTAGCTTTACATGTGAGTAATGTAAGCATTAGTCATAAATATTTGGCTGGTATCTCAAATATTGTGTCCCTGACATACTAATTAAAATACTAGTATTCAAAATGTTAGTCCCATATGTAATAGATGAGGTTCTGTTGGGAAATCTAAAACCTCTTATATTCCTATATTCAAATGTCCTGGAAAAGTTGTAGAGGAGCTTTACCAATAATCAAACTATGTTTGCTAGATGGGTAGTTAAAAACCTACAGTCATTTTGTTCAGTGTCTTTATGATTTATCAGTCTTCAAGTATTGTTTTAAAATTTTATACCTCTACATGGCTAAAGATGCAGACAGATGCTTTGAATAAGATTATTAAAATATGTTGTTAATTGCTCAACTTACCATAAAAAGCGGGGTTGGCATGGGTCTAAGCCTAACTTAAATGGCTAAGCTTCATATGATTCACAAGGGAATAGGTGAGGGAGGGAAGGGAAGGAATGAAGAAGGATGTGAAGGTGAATGGAAGGAAGGGAGGAAAGGAGAAGGAAGGAAGGAGAGAAGAAGTGAGGGAAGTTAGAGTACTGGAACTAGTGAATAATACCAATTATCCTGTGGGATCTAGAGCGGATTTGCCACTCACTGAGTAATAATTATTGTAAGTGCCCTAATTTCTAACAGTTGAGTGACAATTTTTTTGACATTGACCTTTTCTTGTTGCTGTTTTTAAGAAAAAAATTGGTATGTATGTGTTGTGTATAATGACATTGGGAAGATAGTAAGCTTGTTAAAGAATCAAATGTATACTTGAATGATAAATTTAATATTTTAAAAGTAGGCAAAACATCCCACCATGAAGTCAGAGTAAGTAGTATTAAAATGTTCCTGATTTTAAAAGAATCAGCCCTCTCATTATAACCAAATATAATGATTACACATGATAGAAAAGTTTATAATCTTGTAATGCTATTTTAAATGCCACATCAACATAACCTTAATTTTTGAGAAATTACATAAAAATAAATAAAAATAATAGAGAAGATAAAATTGATTGATGACTTGAAAGCCAAATTTTAATAAACTCAGAATCATATAGACTCCTGTAAATGAAAATTTACAAGCGAATTGTCAAGACTCCCTTTATATTTAAATAATAACTGAAATGCCTAGGTTCTCCTAGAGCTGGATCAAGTTCCTCATTGATTTCAATGGGAAGTATATAGCACTGAATGCTTCCTCATACATTCTCTTATGAAATTGTCCTTAGCTGTAAATTTAAAAATGCATACTTTTCTCTTTTTTTACACATTTATGTGGCTGATGATAAGCTATAGCAAGAGGGGATGTATTGTTCAAAATTATCACAAGAGGCACTTGCTTTCAACGACTGAAGGCATTGTGTAGGTTTTTTTTTTAAATATATTTTTCAATTTACAACAAAATATAATGTGCAATAATTACTTTTCTGTAATGTATTTGGAAAATGAACAATACATAAGCAAGATATAATGTGAAATGATTCACAATAAGTGTGTGCACATTTTAGGTAATGATTACCATTTGTAGAATATTCACAGACTGCCTTTCTTATTTTTCAATAAACACATTTCTCCTATTTATTATAATAACTACTACATGGTATACTGTTGAGAAAGTGATTTCTTAGTAAAATGAACATTAATTTGTATACTGCACTTAAATGAAGTTAGCATTTATAAGACACACTTTATCATTTCATCAAAAATATTTCACTTTATCTTGTTTTATATATACATATATATATATATATATAATAGTGAGGATGATAAACATCAGGTGGCTACTTGAGTGGAATTCCATTTCTTGATTGTAAAATACCTTTTAGAACACTTGATTTGAAAAAAGTTGCCTGAGAGAGAACTAGCTCACATTTGAAGAAATCGTTTATACATATCCAAACCTTTTAGTTCCTTCCATTAACATAGTTGACCTTATAGACTAATGCCATGCAATTAAAAAACTAGTGATAATTTTCTATGGTTTGGCATTATTTTAAAGAAATGTTTTTCCTTTTAGAAAGTCAGCCACTGCGGAATACTTTGATAGATTATTTGTAAATTAAAGACACAGAATGGCATAGTAGAGAGAGGGCTAGCTTCATAGTCAGAGGAATATGAGTTTGAATTTTGCTTCTAGAATAGACAATGACTTAAGTAAGTGATTTAACTTCTTAATGCCCCAGAAGCTCTCTAAGACCTTAAGCTTTAAAGAGGTTGATTTTCTATGATGGCAGAGGACTTTCCTCATTTGTGAGCATCCTATACCAATATAATCTCAGATCTGGTTCAAAAAAAAAAAGTTCCACTATAAAGTTAATTCTTCTTCCTAGCCTGAAAATTATTTGGGACCCTCACTACAATACGATCTAGCCAGTGTTAATACTTTTTAAGTTAACCTTGAAATATAACCCCTCCCAGATATAGCCCAAGAATTGTTCCTCTCTATTATACAATTCTACTCTATGGTGAATAATTTTTAATGTGGCAACTTTTAAAATTAAATTTAGAAGAATTTTACCTTTGTGTGGTTTATCAACAATATAACAAATGCTTAATGTTTATTATTAATACTATTATTATATTTTCCCCAGTGTTCTTCCTATAATTAGAATGAAGTGAATAGGAAAGCTCCTACTAACAATTTTTTATTTTAAAATATGATAATTAAATAAAATTGTTTATAAGGTTATCTTGGACTTTCTTACTTGATTCTATGTTCAGACTTCAGTTTATGGATATTCATGACAGATTTAAGATGTTTTTATCATTTGTTTTGGCCATGAATACTTTTTCCAAGTTATTTTTTAAGGTGATTTAAGATAATGGTTATTTTTATAGGATGTTTAAGTTGTGGTGAATGGTTATTTCTTATGCTTATCTTCAGCAATTAATTGCTATTCTAGCATGAATCCTCAATATCATTTAGCATTATTCCTTCCTTTTGATACTTAAAAACAATTCATTTAATCAAATTGTCTGAGAAAAGAGTAGATGTCCTCCCTTGCCCACCATTTACAGTACACCCTTATGGAAGCATGAGATAATTCCTGTTTTCATTTCTTAGAATTTGTATAGAATTCCTATTTTACATTAAATGATGTTTATAAATCAAATTGATATATTAAATGAGCTTGTATTTGTATAGCCCAGTGTCTGACATATAGAAGACACTTTATGTTTCTTCACTTCCCCCTCTTTAAAAAAAAACAACAGACTTCTAAAATCTCTATGCTCATTACAGGTGGTAGAACTTGTCCTCTAGCTTGAAAGAAGTACAACCATTTATAATCATCATTGCCATCATTATTCTCCAAAACATTCTTATTGCCATAGGAGGAGACACACATGAAAAAACAAGCAGTGCCTCTTTTACTGCCACTATTTTATATAAATTATCCTTTATTTCCCAAATTTTTATAATTCTTTCCCTTATTGCTTCCCCCTCCTTCCTGACACCAATGCAATTCAGGTAAGACCCATAGAGTTCTGAAGTTTTCCAACACCTTTTGGACTTTCAAGTGTATAGTCTAGACTGCAGTAGAGTCTGGTTAAATGCAAATAATGGCATGTTTGAGAGTTCCCTCACTAAGAATGAGCCGGTTTTTGATCTGGAAGACCTACCTGATAATGTAGATTTGAAATCTTCCCAAAATGAACTTTATAATCATAATAAAAACCTTAATTTATATGATAGTTTTAAAATGCAAAATATATCATGTAAGAGGCTGACAAAAAATGCTTATTAAATTGTTCCTAATATCTTTCTATGGGATGTGATAAATTGACATTATTTTATTCCAACTCAGTAGGTTTATCAGATAAACCTTTATGACTTAAGGGGGAAAGTAGTATTAGTTGTGGTTTATGAATCTTGAAAACTAGTGAGGGATTTAACCCCTTAATTGTTTAGAATATTTTTGTCCTTTGTTACTGCATAAAGAAAAAAATTGTACCAAAGTTCTTTTGTTTTCTTCATCATCCCTATCTTTTAAAAAAAGAGTATGAAAAAATGACTTTTTTAATGTTAACTATGTTTAGTATCTATTTTCCAACTTTATTATCTCATTCTTCAAAAATTGGGTGGTGTTCCTTCCCCACTTAAGCTTGTATCCATGTGACTGGAAACCACCATTTGAAACAACAAAATGTTATATATGATCTGGGTTGGGGTAAAGAATGTGAAAAGAATGTGAAATTAGTGGCTGGATGGTATAGTCATGAGTGAAAATGAATCATTTTTCTATAGTAGAAACAGGATCAATCAAGGTTATATATAAATGGACTTTTGATTTCAACACTCATAAAATCTTTTGAGTTATTTTTTTCCTTCTTCCATTCAGTTTGTTGCCTATATTGTATATTACAATATTTTATTTTTAAAACCTAGCATTTTCCTAAGAATGAACATTCCTAATATCATTTATTAATATCATATCTTCATTAGACTTCAAACATACACCCCTCTACTTTCTTCCCTCTCCGGTCTGACCATACAGATATCAAAATAAACTTTCTCAAACATAAATTGAATTGTATCACTTCCTCTTGTATTAGGAAACTTTGAAAACTTTCAGTGAATTCCCATTATGAACAAGAAAAAAATAGAAATTCTCTTTTAACTAGCAACTCACTTCTTTCAGCAGTTTTTCATTAACCTACTCATCTTATTACCTCCATTTATATACTCTTTATTCCTACTCTATGAGACTATTAGCTATTACTTGATCTCCCCTTGTGTCCTTTGTTGCCTACTTCCCTTTGTAAAGGCCAACCATCTCCTATCCCCAGGAAAGACACATTCCATTCCTTTAAATTTTGTAATTCTTTGTTTTCTTCAGCTTAGAGTATATATTCTCCATGGAGCCTTACCTTATTAGCCAATCAACAGATGTTTATTTAGGGCTTACTTATATGACAGAAATTATGCTAAGTGATTGGATTATAAATAAAAATAAATATTCCCACTTTAGTTACTCATTTTTTGCCTTCCTTATGTTTATAATATTCTACTTTGTTTTATTGTATGTACATATTTTTCTCCTAATAGTATGTGAGATAATATGAGACAAAAGTATTATTTTTATTTTTCTATCTTTAGTACTTAGTAGAGTGCCTTGCATATAGCAGAGACTTAATAAATCTGTATCAAATTTGAATTTTGATATTTAATATGCAGAATTAGTAGACTCTATCCATGTTTATCAAATTTCAATATCACTTGCTGTAATGGCTTTACTATGTCCCTCATATATTTTGTTCCATGTTAGCATGGAATTATTGACTCTAAAGTTAGAAATAAATTTAAAATTTCTGAGTTCATGATAGATTGCCTTTCATTTCAGCTACAATACAGTACAAAATAATCACATCTGAATTTTGAATTTTGAGTATGATATATGCCTACTATAAATTCATTCCTTAAAATTATTCTTTCCCTTCTTACATTTTCTTAGATCACGGTATCTTTATTTCTCTAACTTGTGTTCTACTTACCTTTTAGATATCTTATGTCCCAGAGGATCACAAGAGAATGTAAACTTATTATGGACAAAGATTAATGAATTGGATCAGACTGTGAATTACCTTAAATACTATCTTTATGGCTCTGCTTCATTATTTTGTAGTACAAAGCAATCTGTGGCATTTCCCTTGCTAAGATAAAACTTTTAATATTGAAATGAATAACATTGTTTCACCTGCAATGTTACCATTGGTATTGCTGTTTTAGAAGATTCTTCCATGGGATACTATAACTCTATTTGCTAATTATATCCTGATTCTGTAGAATCTAGTAATTTCATAAATAAAGAACTCAAATTCTGAATTGATTTCATATTTCATCAATATATCCACTAAAAGGAGCTATGACATGTAATTCAAAGTGTTACTCTATTGTTGAATTAAAACAATAATAGTACATTTATATAATGCTTTGAGGTAATTCATAGAAATGAACTCTCTATATTTTTCTCCTACATAATTCAAAATTTCACCTATGCTATCATCTCTATAGATAGCCTAACTACATTACTGTGAAACCTTGTGGAAAGTTTTTAGTTAATATTACTACAATATTAATGACACTCAAAGATTATAATAATTCCTCTACCTTTATTTTTACAATAAGCTAAGTTACCATTTACTAACCTTCAAAAGGATTCCAAAATTATTTTTATTTTGGAGTCTTATTTTCTTAACTACATTTAAAATAAATGAGTTATTTGAACTTTAAAATGTTTTTGTTACATAGAGACTTGCTTATAAAGCCATTTGTTATAATGATTTTGATTTGTCCTTCTCCCAATGATTGAGCTTTCTGTATTTGTACATACATTATTGCCTACTCTGTTCATTAACAATGATGATTACAATAATCATTTCCATGATTTTCAGTAGTTTGAAGTACTAAAGGGAGTTTTGACTTTCTGGAACTCTTAATATTGATGTGCATGAATAGCACAGTATAACAAATTTGTGAGATAATGTCCCCTCACTAAGTTAAAATTTCAAGAGACAACCCAGTATCTGCAAGAACACTTAGGGTAATGAGAGTAGCAAATATCAGATGCATCTTGGAGGAAGAAAAACAACAACTTCATTTTATATTTTAAAGAGATCAGAAGATGAAAACCTATATAAGAATTTAAAATAGATAGATGTAGTTGTACAGGAGAGAAAAATAAACTTACTCTATAGCCATCCTTAGGAAATTTCCCTTGAGACCCATAATAACCACAATTGTTAGAATTGGATGTCATCTGAAATATGTCAGAGTAAGCAGCATGGGCCTATGGCAGTCTAACAGCCAGCAATATCATTCTAACAACCTTTATCCTAACAGCTGTCTTTTAGCCACTACTTTGGATTAGATCTGCATGGCAGAAAAACCAGCCACTGTCAGAGGCCACATTTTGATATGATTAGAGATAAACTATTTAGACATTGCTGTTTACCTAGATAATTGACACCATTAGAAAAGATACACTACAAAAGAACATGGTTGCAAATAACTGAATGACTTAGATGATAGCTTGTATTACTGTTGTTACTGGTTTCATTCAAACAATCAATTCAGTGTCTTAAAATTTATAGTGTCATTTCTGTTCCAACTAGTGGGGACATTAATGTGGTTTGTGCATGTGGTCAGTGTGAGGAGGAAGTATAAGAGAACCATTCTGGTGCATAGGATGGGATGGGAAGGAAGGAAGTATCTTCATTTCTTATATAGGATTCTGAGTGGATAGAACATAAGCTCAAAGAACTGCCTGCTGAAAATTCAGATCATTGCTCTTTGATCTTCCCAGGTCTGGTCAACTGCAATTAACACTATGTGGTTTATTGCCAGCCTCCCCTCTCTCACATCTAACAACTAGTTGGGGTCTGAAATATATGCTTCAACCTTGCTACCCCTGAGGAACTACCTCATGAGGAATATGAGCTGCTCCATGTTCTAAAAAATTTCAGGATAACAATAGATAGTATTTAAGTTATTGGTCTGTAGTTCTGTGTACACATACCATATTTTTATTACAATAAACACAATAAAATAGTGTATATACTAATAGACTGGAAATGCCATGATTTAGGTGCAGATAATTTTTCAGCATATATGTAAGTTTGGAATGCATTCCAAATATACTCAAATATCACATGCTTGCTTATTCAGCATTCAATAAATTGAAAGTTTCTTTACTTATTCATTATCACATCTTTTATAGCACCTAGCACAAGACTACATATACACGATTATGGTTAGTAGATGTTTTGTTCATGATTGAATAATGAAGTGAAGCAAAGAACTTCTACATAACCCAGTTCTGACTTACTCTCCCATTTAAGGACCCAAGTAAAAGATGTAAATGAGAAAACTCTGAGGTGTTGCTCATAACTGGAATCATAATAAAATACTCAAGGAAAAAAAACACAAGAAAAAGTCTTGTATCTTCAAGCACAAAATGGAGAGTACAATGAGGTATATTTATTACTATGCATGAATCAGTTGGTGTTATCCTTTGGTAAGGTCTATAGACACACACTCTGGGCTCATTTTTCTGCCATATTCTGCCTAGTAGCTGATTTGAATGATGGCATACTTACTTTAGCAGATTTGCATTAAAAATGGAAGCTTGACCAGATAGCCAATGTGATGAGTAAAAGAATCAATATACCAAATGATTTTGACATAAAATAAAATTAGAAAAATCCAGTAAGAGAAAATTTAGTTGGAGTGAATGTATAAAGTCCAATATCTGAGCTTTAAAAATCAGCTTCACTTAACACCCATTGCCTAGCCCTTACCACTCTTCTGCCTTGGAGCCAATACACTCCAAGATGGAAGGTAAGGGTTTAAAAAATAAAAATAAAAATCAGCTGCACAATTACAGCATAGGAAAATTTAACAGTAGTTCATATTAAAAATATTTTTAAGTTAGGGGTTTTTAATTGATCATAGACTCAGCATGAAGCAGTAGTGTAATATGGCTGCCAAAAAAAAAAACATTCTTAGATAAATTAATAACAGTATAGCTTCCAGATCAAGAGAATTAATTTTCAGACTGTACCTGGTCAGAGTACAGTGAGGATAGTGTAATCATTCACAAGTACCAGATTTCAAGAGATTTATTGTTAATTTAAAGTTTGACTAAAACAGAATGACCACAAAAATATAAAGACTTGAAACCACATGAGAAATGCTTGAAACAACTAGTGATATTTTGCTTGAAGATGGCATGGGGAGAGGAAGATTTAATAACCATCTTTATATATCTGGAGGGTAATTATTCAGAAGGAGGATTAGACTTCTAAATAACTGCAGGGAGGAACACTAGCAGCGATGATTCAAAGTGACTGTGAAACATATTTTGGCTCAAAAATTTTTCTAACAAAATTGCCAAAATAAAATAGGCTATTTCATAAGATAATGAGGCTGTAGGTGTTGAGGCAGAGCACAGGTGAGCAATATTGTTGTTGTAGAGTATTATGCATATATCAGGCAGGAAATGAAATAATGACTGAAAGAGTAACTGTTAGAGATGAAGTTGGATGTGCTTTATTTACATCTCTGTGGCTTCAATAGTCCTGGCTGATCATAGTTGATACAGTCTTTTCTGCTAAAGTTTTTTTAGAAGAGAAACACCCTTTTACAACACTGGAAAATTGTATTTCCCTTTGGTACAACACTACTAACCCATGTTTGAGCAATTATTTAGTAGGTTTATTTTAACACAATTTTGCAAAATACCACTTGACTTCTACATGTTAAAATATATGCAGAATAAGTAATGAACTGCACTGATTTCATTTATTTTACTACCTATATTTCATTCTGTTATTTTTCAGAAACATTTACCTGCTGTCTTAGAATTAATACTAAGTATATATTCTGAGGTAGAGGAGTAGTTAGGGCTAGACAGTTGGGGTTACAAGACTTGCCTAGGGTCACACAACTAGGAAGTGTCTGGTGCCAGATTTTAACCCAAGTCCCCCTAACTCCAGACATGGCATTCTAGCTACTGTGTTAACTAGCTGCCACTTTTATGTTATATTACTATCCACATTTTACTCTTCACATGAGAACTGGTAGATAAAATATTGTTGGGCCTAGTAAATGTGTGATATTGCTTTTTCAGGTTGTATAGTTCAGACAACATAGTTGTCCTTTTTATACAGTGAACAACAAAGTTTTCATTTCTTGAACCAAATCCCTCCCTCTTTTTTTTCCTCTGTCAATTACAATCCCAGGACTTCATCACATAAAGCTTCTTGAGCTCAGCTCAGAACTGTAAGAATTCCTAGAATACATTTATATAGCTGCTCAAATCCTGCCAACAGTATCTTGGGAGAATCAAATTCTATTTAGCTTACACTACACTGTACTTTGGATTATCTGTGTACTTGTTAACTAAGGCAAGCCTTTGGCATTTCTTAGAACTATTTGAAGAACTGAAGAAGCTTATTAAGAAAATGAGTTTGTGCCTTTTTTATTCTCTGTAAATAAGAAGAGATTTTCTGTAGGCTTGCAGTCTTAAAAGTGTTATGGTGACCCTTTTCTAAACAAGGAATAAATTGGTCTTCAACAGTATGTAACTTAGGATCAATTCCAACTTCACAATTCATTTCCTTTTATGTCTGTTTTAAGTGTGTTGTGTTTCTAATTGGAAGTTCAGATTTTGATTTCATTTGAAAGACCGAACAACACAGCTACTAGGAAACTAGAACAGACCTTTTCTGTGTGCTACATTGTGCAAGTCCTATTTATATTAAAACTAAGAATATTTTCTTTCCCAAAGAAATCATATTAAAGGTTGTTCTGATAGGATAATGTTTTGAGGAAAGTGCCAAAGTTCAAAAATCTATTCTACTGTATTTATTGAAACAACAAAACATTCATCATCAGAAATAGAGATCACCTTTTTGTTCCCAAATGTCTCTTCCAGGAGAGCTGCAGATATCATGGACTTTTATTTACTGCTCATCTCTTACTTATAAAGTTCACAGAGCTTTGTGCTAATTTCTTTTAAAAAGTAATGATGACTTTTTTGATGAAGTCTGCTTCATAAAATTGATATGAATGTGTACCCCTGCCAGTTATAAAATGTAATTATTTATTGAATAGCTACTGCTTTGAGATAATTATATTGTAATCTGGGAGAGACACAAAGTTTAGATAAGTCACAGTCCTTATTCTGGAATTTACAATCCAATAGATATGGAGGAGATAGAGTGAGAAAGAGAGATAGATAGACATAGAGACATACAGATAATATATCACCCATTAAGCAATTTCTTTTTTTAAGCACTGCATAATAACCATAGAAAGTAGATGTTATTATGATCACCATTATATAATTAAGGAAACTGAGGTACATAAAGGTTGAATTACTTGCCCAGGTCAAGTGAAAGAATAGCAGTAATATAAATGTAAAATGCTGGAAAAGTAGTGGGAAACAGCTTCTAACTTCTAACAAAGGATTTTATATTTTATCTTAGAAACAGTAGAAATTCACTGGAGTTTATTGAGTAGAGGGTGACCGTGTCATACCTGCTCATGATAATATCTGATAAACACCCCAAAGAAGAACATAATGAAAGCACTATATGTTTCATTATACTTTTTTCTTTCTAAGCACTAATTCCAATATGTTATTATAAGAGGCTACAAAATAGTTGGATTTGAATTCATAGGGGTCAACTTTATATTAAGTATAGGATATTATGTATTTGGTTCACAAGTAGCATAAGTTAATTTTTGGCTTCACTTTCTTCCTCTTTAAGAATTAAGTCAGGCATTTAATATTTCTCTAAGAACCTTTTGAATTTTTCATGTTATTTATGAGTTTATATTGTAGCAATTGTTTTTCTTCATCTGTCTTTTCTGAAGAAGAACTTTGCTGGCCTCAGTTGTTTTATTATACTTCCAAAGGATTCTGAAATAAAAAGGAGGAAGTTGTTGTTAGAATTTCCTATTTTATTATCTGGAAACCAGTTGATTATTCTGCCCCTAGTATGAGGAGACAAGCACAAAATCTAATGCTGTCTTTGACATAAGCATGGCATCCAGATGAGAGAAGTGTACCCATCTATAGTCTGGAAAGATTTCATTGGAAAAATTGTATCCAATGTTGTTGATGGAACATACGGATTTGGAGCTGGGATACTTGATACTTAATGGCTATGTGAAATAGGGTAAGTCATTAACAAAAGAAGAAAGCCCACTTTCTTTTTTTTTCCAAATGGAGATAATGATACTTTACCAACTTGTTCAAAGAATTATAATGAGGGAAAACCCTTTGTAAACAGAGTGCTACATAGTGTGCATGTGCAATATTTTTGTTACCATGCTTTTTTAAAGTGTGATATCATGTTTTCAAAGGGATGTTCATAAGCTCAAGCTCAAAAAAGAGGGTAACCAGAATCATTAGAGGTCTCAAAACCATGCCATATGAGCAGTAGTTGAAATAAATGAGAATATTTAAAATGTGTTTTAGAACTTTCTTCTTACTTTTCACCCCATCCTCCATTAGGCTACTTCTTGGAATGACCTTTATGCAAGAGGTCCAAAAATAATATAGACTTGGTCAATTTCTTCTCTCAATGACCCCCAGTGAAGGATAGATGTGAATTCTAAAAGACAATAGCTTTGTCTATTCTTTGGCTTGTCATGCATAATATTGGCTATAGACTAGCTCTCCTAGCATATCCATTTCTTTTGTCTGAAAGGTCTTCATACATATATGGCACCTCCCTCTTAGAAATAACAGTACAGAAAGGAGGCAGCATCACCCTGTGGGAAAGTGGATAGTATGCTGAATCTGAAGTCAGAGAATTATGGTTCAATCTTGGCTCCTCTATTCAATACTTGACCAAATGAGAAGAAACTGTCTCATCCCCTTGAGCTCACTTCACCCTCTGCTAAATAGGTGGGGGCTGGGGGGAGGGAGAGGCCAAACACTGACTATGGTGCTTCCCACCCTCCTAAGTCTATAATCTTATTAACTTCTGCTTTTTACCTTCTCCTCTTTAGGTTATGTCATAATTTCCCTTAATGGTTCTCTTTGTTTTCTTAATGATCTTCTGACAAGCTAATATTTATAAAGAAAATAGCTTTGTCTTTTTGTCCAGCCCAAACATGAGAATGGTTTGAGATCTCCCTTTCCATTTTCCCAGTCTTCCCATTCCTTATTTAAGTCAATTTCACCTGTGGTTCTGAATTACAAAAAAATATTCATGTGAGCCCTCCTTGACTTTTACCATGCTTTCTCATTCTCTGGGGTGTTTTTATGATTCCCCTCATAGCCTGAACATATAAATGTTCTTTCTCTATTCTCTCAATGATTATCAAACATAGTGAGACTTATAAAAGATACTACTTGAAGTTAATATGGAATATGAACTTAACAACCTTTAAGATTTTTTAGTATCATACCAAAATCTTACTCCTTTCAAATTTCACTCTTATTTCAGATTCTTCACTAAGAATGATTCAATTTCTTTGTTCCTATAGATACCTTCATTGTCTTCCATTGATGGTTAACATCAGCTTTGTGGGATATGTAATTTGGGGATACAGAAAATTTTTATTTGCTTTTTTTTACACTATTAGAGTCATTTAAAAATTTTACGTCATCAGGGTCTTTTTTTAAAGCCCTTATCTATTGTCTTTGAATTAATACTGTGTATTGGTTCCCAAGTTGATGAGTGGTAAGGGCTAGACAAGGACAGTTAAGTGACTTGCCCAAGGTCACACAGCTAGAAAAATGTCTGAGGCAGATTGGAACCCAGGATCTCCCATCTCTAGACCTGGCTCTCAGTCTACTGAGCCACCTTGCTGCCCACCCCCCACCCCTGTCAAGGTCTTCAATATGTATAGTTTTTATGTGGTTAGGTCTTGATTAAAATGTACAGATTTCCTTTGAAAAATGAAGGTTATTCCCTATGACTGCTTACAAGTTTCTTTCTTTAATGTTAAAAGTATGGAAATTGGCAACTAGATTTCTGAGTGAAATTAGATTGGAATATTTCTGGCCTCATACACTATATTCCATTGGTCTCTACTTGGTTTCTACTTTATCCTTTATTTCAAATAGTTCTGAAAAATGTCTATATGATTTTCTGAACTTTCATTTTTAAAAAAATATAGTCTTCCATTTTGCTGTCTTTTTATTTTACTCTTAATAGTCTATTTATTTTACTATTTTGAGTTCCAAATGAAAACATTTATTTTATAAAGTATCTTCAGTTTATGGTAATAAATTTATTTTAATTTAGGAAATTTATTTTAAATAGTACTTTCATTTTTCAATTTCAATTCCTCTTGGAAAAAATTAATTTTCCATCTTTCTTCCCTTAATTCAATTTCTAAACTACCCAGATGTTTCAAGTTGTCCCACAATAATTTTAGTGTGAAGTCAAGTTTTTGTTATTGTCACCGTTGCTCTTTTATCAATTTCTTCTGGTATTTCCACTCCACTTTCCTTTACCCTATAATAATTATTCATTATGGGATCTCTTTTTTGGTTATTCATTTTTTCAGCCTACTTTGTTGATTTTCCCATTCTTTCTAGGAAAATTATTTGTTGCATTTCTTACTGTTCTGATGTGATGGAGTGGTTAGCTGTGATCTCTTATTAAATATTTTGTTTCAAAAGTCATTGCCCTGAGTATATTTAAGCTGAGAAAAGAAATCTATATTAAATATGGTACCTAATTTAAAATATTTGAAAGATTTTTATGTGGAAGATGAGTAAAATATAATATTTTAGCACAGAGAGAGCTGAGTGTAGGATTATTGAATGAGAGTTTCATAACAATCAGGAAAAATATAAAGATGGTACATAATCCACAGCTAGGTGACTTATGGAATAGAGAGCCAGACCTGGAAATAGGGGGTCCTTGGTTCAAATTTGAGGGAATATTTAAGGGGAAACTAAAAAGTGAAAATATAATGCTAATAAAAATCTATAATGTAGTATTATTCTAATTCAGTAATTTTGCATACTATCAATTTAGCTCTGTAATACTATCATATAACATCCCATAGTGATTCTAGAAAGCATTCAGATATAAAAATGAACCTAGGTTAAGATTCATGATGTGGTTTAACACTGAATTTGTCCATTCACAGCATATACATTAAGTGAATCTAAATTACTGTACTTTTGTGCATTTGTGTATCGTGAACTTAGTTAAGTAATTGGATCATAAAACTCTTTGGTTCATTTTACCTACTATATGTTTTAAGCATAAAACCTCTGGTTTTCAGAAATATCTTAAAAGCCAGGCAAGAAATGGAATAGTTAATAGTGAAAAAAATTCAAATTCAGATTAAAAAAAAAACTCCACATATTAATAAGAGCCAAATGGATTTCTTGCAAATCTGGTAAATAAAGATGGGTTTCGAGGCTTAGACTTTATATCTTCTGAGATTCATGAGCTAATTTTCAAAGCTGAGTTATAAGCTTTAGTTTATAATGTACCTGAGATGCAGGCCAACTCATACAATAGCTGCACTCTGAGTGTCACTGTAATATAGCAAATGTAATAAAATTACATTTAAATAACATTAAAAGTATGATTTAAACAGGGGAAAAATTGAATTTCAAAGTTAAAGTTAATACTTTCTCTTACTCCAGATGTTGTCCTTTCCTCCCTCAACATTTAGGTGACACAAATAGCCTTTTCATTTCAATCATTGGGGTTAAACCTGCAACATAGGAGCTGAATATTCAGTTGTACTATGTCCTGGGCATCTGCTGAGAAACTGAGAAAGAAGTGTTTTCCAGAATTTGTAAGAGCAGATATAATCAACCTGTACTTAATTGAAAATATACTACTGATTTTCTTTTTGCATTTTGAAACATCTAAATGCTACTTTTCTCAATATTGTCATTAATATTTTTACTTTTACTACTATTCTTTAGGCAAATTGGTGAAAGTACAATCAGTTCATTAGACTTCCCTACTGTTTGATTTATTTATTTATTTTATTACTGTC
The DNA here is from genome assembly GCF_027887165.1 of Monodelphis domestica. Lineage (NCBI taxonomy): Eukaryota > Metazoa > Chordata > Mammalia > Didelphimorphia > Didelphidae > Monodelphis > Monodelphis domestica. The sequence continues at coordinate 181,332,273 of NC_077231.1, forward strand.
CATCTTGGAATCAATACTGTGTATTGGTTCCAAGGAAGAGGAGTGGTAAGGGCTAGGAAAATGAGGTTAAGTGACTTGTCCAGGGTCACACAGCTGGGAAGTGTGTGAGGCCAGAGTTGAACTCAGGACCTCCCATCTCTATCCACTGAGCTATGCAGCTGCCCCCTTCCCTGCTGTTTTAAAGGGAAATTATTAACAATTAAATACCTATCTTTAGGACCTTAAATTGGAGATAATTCAATGAAACTTGAAGCAGATCAGTCAGACTTTTTATGGCTAGAGTTGAAGTTAAAGCATGGCAGAGCCAGACTGGTAGTTATTCCAAGCAGATTTAACCAAAATAACCTAGCACAAACTCTTTAGATACTATGTAGAAATAAGTAAGGGTTGAGGATACTGAGGGAAAATAGAAATTGAGATTTTTCTGAGCATTTTGATGCTAATTAAAGTGAATAACATTCCATTCACATGCAAAACAATATGCAAGTTATCCTGTTTTGTTTTGTTTTTTTGGCAGTAGCAATGATGCTTTTTAAACATAGGATCATAACACTAATAATTGTCAGAATGGAGAATTTTGCTTAAATTCCACTGTTCAGCTCCTTTATTGCTAGTAAAATGATTGACACAAAAGGGGGTAGAGGGTTTGGTTGTTTTACTCTTCCAAAAAAGTTATTTACCTAAAAAGTAATGAAAATGTAAAGCTAATCAAATTACACACTATTACTTATTATAATTGAGCAGGCATCTATGTTTAATATTACCTTTTGGACTGTAAGAAATTGTTGCTTTACATAAAGGCAAGCTTTTCCACAGGTAGGATTCATGACATTTTTGTACGGTTCATACTGTACATTCTGGTCATAGAATAATAGCTAATGTTATATTTGGACTTTGTTTTTAGTTTCAGATTTAATTTCCATGAAAAGTCTCATATTCTAATGATGCAAGATGATAAATGTATATTTTTAAGCATGATCTGTGTGTGTATACACAAAATGAAGGGTTTAGACTAAACAATGCCTGTCATTCTTTTAAGATCTAAACATGATTTTGTATATTTGTGTGTACAGATAACATATATAGAACATGTAACTATGAATGTATGTAGAATACATACATATTTTATATTTTTTCTCTACATTTAAAGTAAAATTGAGGTAGTATGCTATTTATTTTATTTTTGGAGTGACATTGTATTTGTGCTTCATTATTCTGCTTGATACATTAAAATATCTGTGATAAGTCAAGGTAATTTGCAGGCATTTTCATAGTATTTGTTCATCCAAAAATATCATGTTATAGAAACAAAAAAAATCCAATTAATGTGGCTTAGAGGGGGTGAGATCTTTGTGAAAGTTTCCAAAAGCAAACTTTTCCATAAAATACCTAAAATCTGTTTAAATATTAAAGTAAACTTAGCTACCTCAGTGATCTTGTAAAATATTTGGTGGGGAGGATCTGTTCTTTAGATCTAAATGAAGGCAACACTTGTGCTTGGAGGCAGCATAAAAAAGTGATGAACTTAAGCATGTCTGCTATTGCAGCATTAGTAGTTTTCTGGTGTTCAAAATGAATAAGAACAGGTCAGAAATTAAAATGCTTAGCCTGAGGGGCAGGGGCAAAATTTTGTTGAAATGCTAAACCAAGGTGCATCTAGTTTCTCCTATTTCTACTCCAGCATTATTGTAGTATTCTTTGGAAATGTTTTTATTAATCTCTGAAAATGACAGGTGTCGAGGGTCTTTTGTGATGCACATTCAGAAAAGTTGCGGTCAAGAGGTCATATTGCTGCAATGTGTTAGTCAGTAGCCTTGTCTCCTGTGGAATTTGCCTCGTTTGAAGTGTTTCCAAGGCAAGTTATTTTCTGTAATGCACATCAGTTAAATGATGTGTTTGGGAACAGCCTTACATGAAATGAGAAGCTATGAGAATTCTTTATGATGTTTTTTTGAAAACCATTGCTTGTTTTAAACTCCATGGAACATTCTGAAGCACATATAGGGTATACAGTTTTGATCGGCAACATGTATTAAGGGATTGAATTTCATAATTACAATGCATATTTGAGGAAAACATATTCTTAATGAGCCTATTACTACCAATAGCTCAGCAGCTCATTAAAAGTATTGGGTTGGTGTATTTAGTACTTAAATTTTTTTAGGTGTTACTATATATTAAGAACGCCTAAAATAAAAAAGTGCTTTTAAATTGCTATTATTAAAATGTCTAAAATCATTCAAAATAATATCTGAAAAATCCTTAAATTTATCATTTAATATTTTAATTTACTATCTACAACTAATGCATGAAAAACAAAAGAAATATTTCATAAATATGAAGTTTTTATTAATGACAAAAACCAAAGAGCAGCTTTAAAGAAGATATTCATTTTTATTCTTTAAACAAAACAAAACAAAACACTCAAGTCTTTTCATATCATAAACACTTTCTAATTATTCTTATAGATATATTTTCCCCTCTCACTATAGACCTAGAATCATAGAATTTTTAGACCTGAACAAGGTTTTACAAGATCTAGTTTACCTTCTCATTTTACACACGAACAAAGTGACACTTAAAGAGGTTAAGAGCCCCATTCAAAGTCACCCAGTTAATGGCAAAGCCAGGACAAGAACCTTGGCATCCTGATTCCCAATGTAGTGCTCTTTATATGTTTAGGTCCCGATTAGTGTGAATAATGAATACCTCAAAGAGGTCACATTATTATGATTCATAATGCATGTTTCCATTGAGCTGGAACCAATTACCATATTATATATGAATATCATTTTAAATGGAGTGAATTTGAATTCATGTGGCCACTTCAAAGAATGTATTCATTATTTGTACTAATTTGGACCTGGATATCTATCTTCTATCTATGGGTGTGTATGTATGTGTATATATATATATATATATATATATATATACACACACACACTCTTTCTGATATATATGCCTTTTTGTCAGTTACTTCAGAGGTCATTTATCCTAAATTCTTGCTAACAATAAAATTGTTTATTGGATGGGTTGGATTGGTTTTAGGAAAATTCCCCAGGCCTCTCTCAGAAACAAAGCTTCATTATTTTAAAAATACTAGTATTCTACTCATATTGTTATATGACTGTGGATTATGGAACAGAAGAGAGACTGAGGAATTTAAAATGAGTATTACTCAGAAAGCAGAGTTCCCAGGAAGCATATGGCTTCAAAATAGAACAAAATAAGAAGCTCCAAAGAAAGACTGGAGCAAATGATGTCATCAGTTAGATTTTGGGGAGAAAAAGAATATGGGATGGCCATGGACTAAGAGCAAGTGACTTTAATAGATGGATAGGCTGAGTTCTCTGCTGCTATATACTTGTAATGTCAGGATAAAGTGGATACCCCATTTGTTGAACTAATGGAACAATAGGTAGGAGTCATGCCGAATGAAGAGATGTGTATTGGTTGTGATTTGTACTATTGGAGGGAACTTCTAAATCAAAGGACATAAGATACATTTGAGCATGTATGCATGTATGTATATAAATACACAGTGTATAAAATCATGTGTGGTAGAGATTTTCTTATGGTACTTGCCATCTTTCATACTTATTTTCCTATGGCATATTGATGGATCTGTGGTATCATCATTGTGAATATATCTTTAAATGTTGTAGATCTCAATCAAACAATACCTTCTCATCCTGTGTGTAATCCTTGTTCATATTCTCTAATAAACCTTACTCAGGAAAGCCATGTAATGTTTCAGAGCTCTTTCTGATTTCCTGACATTGAATATTTATGAAGGCAGTACATAAACTGTCTATTGCTTATTCTCCAATTTTCTTCCATACCTGTTTCATTCTTTTTCTCATTTCACATCTCTTCATAGTCTCTTGTGCTTCTATTCCTCTCTCTCATACTTAATTGGTAATATGTTGTAGCCTACTCAAGCCCAACATGGGCTTCATCTCAGCTGCCTTTTATGTTACTTTCAACTTAAATTCTTTAAACCAAAAAACAATAACAACAAAAAACCTGTGTTATGTGAATGACCACCACATAACGTCACTAGAAGAATATTGATTTTTAAAAGATGGGTCTTTGTTTGAGGAATAGATTTGGGGTCATTACAAAAGCCATACAATTTCCCAAATGCACCATGGTCTGCTTCTGTTATAGGTTCAGTTCATGTTATATTTGTGCACTATATGTCCTGAAAGATGAATTCTAAGATTTGGCATTCAAACCAAAATCTGAATAATTGGCATTATTTTAACTTATTATAAATATTGCCTTTTAGGATAATTTTTTGAGTGATCACAATGCTAAGCTATTTTGCATATTTTTTCTTCTTGTTTTTGATCTCTTGTATCAGCTCATATGATTCCTCATATTAACAGAACACTACTATTGATCAGAAAACACTAAGATATTGTTGTGGTCTAAGCAAGTTTTCTTTTTAACAAAATCATCAGGTAAAGTCATATCAAAAGTTTTGATAAAATTTGAATGGATCTTTTGCCTTGTAAGATAATGTATACTTTAGAAAAGGAACAAAGAACATGTTTACATAATTATGACCTCAATATCTTCTATTAGCTATAATTCTTTTTTCTTTATTTTTGTCACATCCATGTAAATGTAGAAATTCTCATCCTTGAAACCTCTACAGTATAAAATGCAATTTACCCGTTTCAAGATATCTTTGTTAATTTCTAATTTTCTTTATTCCTAAATGACTGCCTAATTACCCTTTACTCATTTAGTATTTGTAATATTTACTATTGCTTTCAGTCTCAGACCATTCTTTCATTTGTCCATGTCACTTTCTCATTTGACAATAATAAACTAATAATATCCTTTTACATTTCTTCACTAAGTTGTTAAATGCATTTTGTCTTTTAATCATGGAATCCAGGGGGTGAAAGTGAGGAACATGAAATATTCCTGGCTTCGTTCAGATCCGAATTTAAATCCTGTATTAGAAAAGTCTTTCCAGGTTGATCTCCCGTATTGCTAGTGGCCTCCCTCTATTATTCATCTCCAACTTATGTGTATGGGCATTGAAAGAAGAGTAGTAGCTATGGTATGAGCATCTGCCAAGCCCTTTTCAGGACTGCCCATTCACTTTTGTAGTCCACCTGGCCCTCAACCCTCACCCTTTGCTCTGTAGCATGCACAGAAGTCCCATCCTGATAAACCATCTTGTCAGACCCACGGGTGAGTTAGGGGATCTCTAGCCCAGTCATATGAAGACTTCCCCCATTGACCAGTTGAGAAATTCATTCCAATGGAAGCGAAGGCAGCACAAGCAGGTGCTATGGGGTCCAAGGTCCTCCCTTACCTCCTGGGCCATCACCATTCAGACTCTCATCACTGGATTTCCCTTACTCTGGACATAAGAGTGAGGCTGATAACTTTGCATAGCTCTGCCTCACTTCAATTCAGTTCACAAGCAAATGAAGACACCACCTTTTTGATGTCACTGGACCTCTTCAAAAAGGTTAAAGAAAAACAACATCATCACCAGATTATCCTGAATGTGTCTCTTGTTTGTGCATTGATGTTTTCAAGTTATCTCTCTGGAAAGCAGGGGCTGTCTTTTGCCTTTCTCTGTATCCTCAGTGCTTCCCACAATTCCTATTATGTGATAAGTGCTTCATAAACAACATGAACTGACTACACTGGTATCTAGTCTCAGGCTCCATACTGCATGGTGACTGATTTAACTTAAGTTATTCTCCCCATATACCTACATCACCTTATATCTCTATGCTTGTTTCAAATGCACAATCATCTTAGATCTCAATAATGGCTCTAAAAGATAGTAGATAATAAGAATTATTATCCCTACTCTGCAGATAAAAAATCAGAGGGGTCAGTGAATTGACTTATTACAAATTACACAATAGTTAAATGATGGTGCGTGTTTGGGACCCAGATCTTCTAACTTCTAGCTTCTTCCATTGAAATATTTTGTTCCTTTTGCCTTTTTAGATTTGATTCCATGGAACCAAAGAATAAGCTTAACTCTGCATTTTCTTTGTAGCCCAGATTATTTAGAAAGTAATGAATATAAAACTTCTCAGAGAACAGAATTTGTTGAACTTCGCTTATTACCTCCCATAATTGCCAGCCACTAATCATACCTCTGGATAGAATTTTATAGCCAATTTCAAAGCATCCTTCCACCCATTGCATTTAGATCACATTTTAGAAGTTTAGCTGTGAGGTTAATGTGTGAAACGATATTGAAAGTCTTTTGAAATTTGAGTTATATCACATATATATTCCCTACTTTTAGACTACTTTCCCAGAGAAAGAGATTTCATTTGTTTGCCATGATTTGTATGTTATATATGCTCAAAGTTTACTTAATAGCTTGCTATTTTTCTGGGGGTTAGAAATGAATTTTTTTAACAAATTGTCCCAGAATCTATGTAGGTTTGGTGGTTAACTGGTCAGTAACTCAAAGATATCTTTAAATTCTACTTTTTCACAGCACTACATATTGGTCTTCCTCTTTGTATGTTCGACAGTAATTTTGTTGTTGTTGTTGCAAAAGCACAAAGAGTAAAAAGTTCTGGTTAACCAAGTGTTAATTCTTATTGTTCCAGGTGGTTTCTCATTGCTTTCTCTCCTAAGACCTAAATATGAATGGGAGAAGTGATTTACCAAAATAAATCACCATTTTCTATGAGTATGTGAATGTGTATGTATAAAACCCTGTTATTCCCACCTCGCCACAAAAAAAAAAGTATTTTAAATTTATTTAATCTCAAAATCAGTTCCAGTTACTAGATTGAAGGTTTTCAATGAAGAATATAAAAAATGCCAGCTTCTTATGTCTCAAGAGATTGTCCTTTGAGGGGGGAGACATAAATAACAATGTTTTTACTTGGTTTTTGCCAGTTCTTTGTGAATTCTCAAATATAGACATTTCTCTCTCTGAGACTTCTTAAAGACATTACTTAAATAGGTTTCATCAGCCCCAGATGATTTGAAAACATTCAGACTGGATAAATATTCCATTACCTGCTTTGGCTTTATTTTATCTTCTTTTTCTCTGTTTTCATTCGTGAATTTGAACAGTGCCTTTCTTATCTGAAGCAAAATATGCATTAGCTATTTCCCTCTCCTCAGTATTATCTGTTATTTATTTTGCTTTCTTAATCAGTAAATGAACCAACTTTTAAAATTCTCTTGCTGTTCCTAATAAATTCCTTTGTTTCTTTAAAAAAGTTCGATGTATCCATATATATATATATATATATATATATATACTTTTCATATCAATTTTCTAATTCAGAATAAAATGAATATATTTGATAAATTTTCATATTTGTTTACTTTTTTATTCTGCCTTGGATTGATCTTTGATGTTTCTCAACACTTTTTATTCAAATATTAACCCTTTATGCCATTATTTATTTATTTTAGAGATTTCTAACTCTGTTTAGCTTAATTTATGTAAGATTACCTTCTTAACCATGCATTTCATTTCTCCAATTTTCCATGAACCTCTTCTCTAGAATTATTTTTTTCTTTTCCTCAACTCAATCTTGTGACCAATTTTTATAGTTCTCCTAACACATCAATTAAAAATAAATTTCAGTATTTGAAAAAAATTACTTTTTTGACCTATATTTTTGCTTGAGACTGTTAGAATGGCAGTTCCTCCAAAGAGAATTCATATCAGGTACAAACAAAAACAAAGAAGCAACCAAAAAAATGAATTCCAGAACTCTTATTTTTAATACTTTTTTGGACTCATTTTTTAAAGATGTTGGTCATCTAGACATATGCCCATCCTTTGAGTTAGATTCAAATGTAAAAATTTCCTGATAGATTATGATAACTTTTTTAAGGGAAGCAACTAGTCTGAAATACATTGTTAAAATATACTGAAATAGCATATATTGCTATGTCTGGAATATGTATGTCTGGAAAATGAAAATCTGCACATTATCTCTGGGCCTTGGGATTTGAAATATTTTGAAATTTGTTTTTTATTACTTGTCATTAAAATTATTATATATATATATATAGTTATTATATGTATAGTATGTAAATCATTATGTGTAAGTGTAACTTGAAAATTTCTTATTCTAGAAATAGTGACATAAACTATTTTCAATATAATCACCTATTGTCTCTAGATGTTCTTCCTAGTGACTGACATGTTATCAGATTCCATGAGAGACAGACACTTTTAGTAAGGTGTAACCAGCCAATTATGTGCCACATTTTAAATGTCTGTTTCATTCTTGAACTCGTGCCTTTAAGTAGTCCAAACATGAGAAGCAGAAAGCAAAACAATGACAACTAATTCCATATTCACATTTTTTTAGCAAATTAAACTTAGTTTAACCTTTTTTTCTAATTGTAAAAATCAGATGCCATTCCAGTGGTAAACATTGGTAAAAATGTAAAAGTGAGATTGCATTGTCAATTTTAAATCATAAATACTTTGTGTCTGTATTTCAGGCATATAATTCAGGCATATATACACTTATGAAAAATGAAAATTCACCCTAGTTATTAATTTCTTAACATATTGAGGAATCTTTTATTTAGTGATACAGTATGAAGTCAAGTCAATCCAGTCTAACTACTTAGTTTGTGAGTTAGGCAGGGATGTTACTCTAGCCTGCACTGTATGATATTTGAGACTGTTATTGCTCTTTTTCAAAGCACAGAAAACCTGAGCTGTGACTATCTAACATTAGCTCAGGGGCTCTCACAGCCAGTTCCTGGTGTTGAATTATTTGGGATTGGCAGGTGGTTGGTCTTTAACCATAGAATCCATTCTTCTCTTCTTGACAGTGCCCATGTTTGGTGGCCTTTTCTGTTTATTTAGCTTCTGCATACGTTCCTTGGGATTTGTTTTATATGAGGTTTTTTGGTTGCTTATGTTTCTTATTATGTTTGGCTGCTACTGGAAGAAGTGCTGGTGGTGGTCTGAATTGTATCTACAGTCAAAACAAATTTGATATTCACTTTGCATATCTGGCCTGGGGTGTTCAGATCAAAATATAAGTACCATTTACATAAGTTTGTAGATTGAATTAAAATGTCTTTCTTTTCCCCTATCACAGGTGCCAATAAACACCAAAGTGACCCATGAAAATGCAAGAAAGGAAGAGTATAGAGTAGGGACAATCCATAAACGACTTAATCAGTCCCAGAATGGGGTTGACCATGTAAAACATTCCATTTGTTGTTAATGGGACTTTTTTTTTAATTTACAGAGGCCACTTAATTCATGAGTGGCACCAAAATTGAATGGAGCTAAAACCTGTATATATGTATCCCTCACTTGTTAGTGACCCTGTATATCTTAATAATCAAATTTTATGCATTTAGAATTGGCAGATGGTTTTTTTTAAGCCACAGAATCCATTCCCTTTTTGACAGTGCCTGTGCTTGGTGGCCTAATGCCAAGCGGCATGTATAAGTAGATGAGGAAAACAAGAGGTTGAACACTCATAAATAAGGGAGATATGGGATATACTGATGGAGAATTTATTTTGTCAATAGAGAAATATAATTTGAGTATCATGATTCTTATGAATACTATAAATTGAGTAAATTTTAGGAAGTGATTATTTGAGATACCAGTAATAGTGAGTTCCTCTGCCTTTTTTTCTTATTTTTCCATCTTCTTCCCAATTCTTTAATGGACACACCTTCAAAAATCTTCAATTTTCTTTTTCATAAACTCTCTTTTGGCAACTTGATTCATGCCTAGGGGTTGAACTCTACATTTTTAATATAGATAACTTGAAAATTTATATTTGAAGGGGACTTCTGGGTAAGCATGGTGACAGTCTAGACACAGGACGCTTCTTTTCCCCAGCACCCAATAAAATATACCACCTCAAAAGAACATAAAAACCATTTTCAGAAGAAAGGAGGGACTCAATAGTAGGGTGCAGCATTGAAGGTACATGGGGTTTGAACATTTCCACACTATAAGAGGGTGAAAAAGCTCCCACCCAAATGTGAGCCGATCTACCATCCCCACCCCACCTACAGAGCCAGTGTCAGATCCAGAGAGCACCAGAATCAGCAAGTGAGTGAGGGACACCACTAGAGTGAGCAAGGGACACCTCTAGGTCCTTGGGAGCTGACTAGGACCACCGGAGAGCATTTATACCTGAAACCCCTGCTCACTGGGGAGCATAGACCGTGGGCGCTCTCCCGAACAGCAGAGGCTGCAGAGATTTGAGAGCTTTCCTCAGGCAAAAACCGTGCTCCTTAACTCCATAAACAGATAACCTACCCATCTCACTCAGATTTCTGACTAAAAAGGGAAGGAAAAACCACCATAGGGATGGCAAATTGTGCCCAGGACCAACAAACACCCTCCAAGAAAAACAGGAAGAAGGCATTGACCCTGGAAAATTTTTACGGAGGGAAAACCCAGGCTACAGAGGAAAAAGAGGAAGAAATTCAAACAAAAACAAATTTTTTTTAAAAAATGGAAATTGTCCACAACCTCTGGAAGAATTCAAATTGGAGCTTATCAAGAAGATGGAAGCCTTCTGGCAAGAAAAGTGGGAAATAATTCAAAGAGAAACCAACAGCCTAAGGGACAAGAACTCCCGATTGGAGAAACAGCTGGAAGCCACAAAAAGCAGGATAGACCAAACTGAAAAGGAAAACCAGTCTTTAAAGACCAGAATTAGGCAACTGGAAGACAATAATTGTGCAAAACAGCAAAAATTAGTAAAGCAAAGTCAAAAGACTGACATATTAGAAGAAAACATAAAATATCTCACTGACAAGGTGACAGATCAAGAAAACAGAGGAAGGAGAGACAATTTGAGATTCATTGGTCTACCTGAAAAGCCAGAAATAAACAGAAATATTGACATCATAATACAAGTAATTATCCAAGAAAACCACCCTGATATTCTTGAACAAGGGGGCAACATAGACATTGAAAGAGTTCATAGAACATGCTCTTAACTAAATACCCAAAAGACAACTCCCAGGAATGTAATTGCCAAATTCCAAAGCTTTCAAGGTAAGGAGAAAATTCTACAAGAAGTCAAAAAGAGACAATTCAGATACCAAGGAGCACCAATCAGGATCACACAAGACCTGGCAGCTGCCACACTAAAGGACTGCAAGCCCTGAACACGATATTCAGAAAGGCAAGAGAACTGAGTCTTAAACCAAGAGTCACCTATCCATCAAACTGACTATATACTTCCAGGGGAAAGTATGGGAATTCAACAAAATAGAAGATTTCCAAGTATTTGTAAAGAAAAGACCAGAACTAAGTGGAAAGTTTGATATCCAAACATAAAGATCAAGAGAAACATGAAAAAGTAAATATGAAAGAGAGAAAAAAGGAGAAAAATGTTTTTTTTTTAATTCAAACTCTCTTTAAGGGCTACAACTAGATCAAATTACATATATATTAATGTAATGGGAAAATGTTACTTGTAACTCTCAAAATTTTATTCATTATTATAGTAATTAAAAGAATCACTCATAGGAAACAATTGGGGCATTAAGGGCTCTAAGATGATATGGGAAGAAAAAAGAAAAAGGGTGGGAGAGAATCGATGATGGTACCAAGAGATACTTGAAGAAATCAAATATATAGAATAATCTTTTTCACAGAAAGATAACATGGGAAGGGGAGGGGAAGAATACTGTTTTAAGAAGGAGAGGAAGAGAGTACTAATAGGTAATACTTAAACCTTACACTCAGTGAAATCAACTCTGAGAGGGAAGAGCATATAGATCCATTAGGATCCTGAATTCTATCTTATCCTACAGGGTAAGGGAGAAGGGGAAACTAAGGGAGCCAGGGGAGAGGGAATACAAAAAGGGAGGGAAGGAGAGGGGGGAGAGAACTTAACAGACTCTAAAAAAAACAAAACAAAACAAAACAAAAAAACCAAGAAGGGAACAAAAAGAGAGGAACCAGAATGGGAAGCATATCCAGGGAGGGGATTACGGGGATTGATTAAAAGTAAACCACTGGTTTAAAAGGATATAGCAAAAGAAGAAAGGACAGAACTAGGAAAGGAAATCAAAATGCTAGGGAATTCACAAGTTATAATCATAAATTTGAACATGAATAGGATGAACTCACCCGTAAAACATAGATGAATAGGAAAGTGGATTAGAATCCAAAATCCTACTATATGTTGTCTACAAGAAACACACCTGAGGCAGGTAGATACTCACAAGGTCAGAATTAAAGGTTAGAGTGAGACCTGTTTGGCCTCAACTGATAGAAAGAAGGCTGGAGTTGCAATCATGATATGTGGCAAAGCCAAAGTAAAAACAGACCTTATTCAAAGAGATAGGGAAGGTAAATATATCCTGATAAAAGTCAATATAGACAATGAGGAAATATTACTAATCAACATGCATACACCAAATGGTATAGCACCCAAGTTTCTAATGGAGAAACTAGGAGAATTGATGAAGGAAATAGATATTAAAACTATACTAGTGGGAGACCTGAACCTACCACTATCAAATTAAGATAAATCAAAAAATAAATAAGAAAGAGGTAAAAGAGATGAATGAAATCTAAGAAAAATTATAGTTAATAGATATATGGAGAAAAAGAGACAAAAAGGAATACACCTTTTCAGCAGCACATGGTACATTCACAAAGATTGACTATATACTAGGTCATAAAAACATTGCAAACAAGTTCAAAAGAGCAGAAATAATAAATGCAACCTTTTAAAATCATAAGGCAATAAAAATAATGATCAGTAAGGGTACATGGAGAGCCAAATCAAAAATTAATTGGAAATTAAATAATATGATTCTCTAAAATCAGAGAACAAATTATAGAAACAATTAATAATTTCATTGAAGAAAATGACAATGATGAGACATTCTCTCAAACATTATGGGATGCAGCCAAAGCAGTACTCAATGGAAACTTTATATCCTTGAGTTCATATATTAACAAATTAGGGAGGGCAGAGATCAATGAATTGGACATGCAAATCAAAAAACTTGAAAGCAAACAAATTAACCCCCCCCCGAAGAAAACCAAATTAGAGATCCTAAAAATTAATGGAGAAATCAATAAAATCAAAAGTGATAGAACTATTGAACTAATAAAAAAAGACTAGAAGCTGGTATTTTGAAAAAACAAACAAAATAGACAAAGTACTGGTCAATCTAATTAAAAAAGTAAAGAAGAAAACCAAATTAGCAGTATCATAGATGAAAAAGGGGACCTCACCTCCAATGAAGAGGAAATTAAGGCAGTCATTAAAAACTATTTTGCCCAATTACATGGCAATAAATATGCCAGTCTAGGTGATATGGATGAATATTTACAAAAATATAAATTGCCTAGATTAACAGAAGAAGAAATCGAATTCTTAAATAATCCCATTTCAGAAAAAGAAATTGAACAGGCCATCAAAGAACTCACTAAGAAAAAACCCCCAGAGCCTGATCAATTCACAAGTGAATTCTATCAAACGTTCAAAGAACAGCTAATCCCAATACTATACAAACTATTTGACATAATAAGCAAAGAGGGAGTTCTACCAAATTCATTTCATGACACAAATATGGTACTGATTTCAAAGCCAGGCAGGTAAAAAATGGAGAAGGAAAACTACAGACTAATCTCCTTAATGAACATAGATACAAAAATCTTAAATAGGATACTAGCAAAAAGATTCCAGCAAGTGATCAGGAGGGTTATTCACTATGATCAAGTAGGATTCATATCAGGAATGAAAGGATGGTTCAATATCAGGAAAACCATCCACATAATTGACCATATCAACAAGCAAACCAACAAAAATTACATGATTATCTCAATAGGCGTAGAAAAAGCCTTTGATAAAATACAACACCCATTCCTATTGAAAACACCAGAAAGTATAGGAATAGAAGGGTCTTTCCTAAAAATAATAAACAGTATCTATCTAAAACCATCAGCCAACATCATCTGCAATGGGGATAAACTAGATGCATTCCCAATAGGAGCGAAACAAGGATGCCCATTATCACCTCTATTATTTAACATTGTACTAGAAACAGTAGCAGTAGCAATTAGAGAAGAAAAAGAAATTGAAGGTATTAAAATTGGCAATGAGGAGACCAAGCTATTACTCTTTGCAGATGATATGATAGTCTACTTAAAGAATTGTAGAGAATCAACTAAAAAGGTAGTCAAAATAATCAACAACTTTAGCAAAGTTGCAGGATACAAAATAAACCCACATAAGTCATCAGCATTTCTATATATCTCCAACACATCTCAATAGCAGGAATTAGAAAAAGAAATTCCATTCAAAATCATCTTAGACAATATAAAATACTTAGGAATCTATCTACTGAGACAAACACAGGAACTGTATGAACACAACTACAAAACACTTTACACACAACTAAAACTAGATCTGAACAATTGGAAAAACATTAACTGCTCATGGGTGGGATGAGCTAACATAATAAAAATGACCATCCTACCCAAACTTACCTATTTATTTAGTGCCATACCCATTGAACTTCCAAAAAACTTGTTTTGAATTAGAAAAAAACATAACAAAGTTCATTTGGAAGAACAAAAGATCAAGGATACATAGGGAAATAATGAAAAAAAAAATACAAAGGAAGGTGGCCTTGTAGTACCAGATCTGAAACCATACTATAAAGCATTGGTCATCAAAACAATATGGTACTGGCTAAGAGACAAAAAGGAGGATCAGTGGAATAGACTTGGGGTAAGTGACCTCAGCAAAACAGTCTATGAGAAGCCCAAAATCCTAGCTTTTGGGACAAAAATCCACTATTCGACAAAAACTGCTGGGAAAATTGTAAGACAGTGTGGGAGAGATTAGGTTTGGATCACACCCTACACCAAGATAAACTCAGAATGGGTGAATGACCTGAACATAAAGAAGGAAACTATAAGTAAATTAGGTGAACACAGAATAGTATACATGTCAGACCTTTGGGAAGGGAAAGATTTTAAAACCAAGCAAGAATTAGAAAGAGTCACAAAATGTCAAATAAATAATTTTGACTGCATCAAATTAAAAAGATTTTGCACAAACAAAACCAGCGTATCCAAAATCAGAAGGGAAATAACAAACTGGGAAACAATCTTTATAACAAAAACCTCTGACAAAGGTCTAATTACTCAAATTTACAAAGAGCTAAATCAATTGTACAAAAAATCAAGCAATTCTCCAATTGAAAAATGGGCAAGGGACATGAATAGGCAATTTTCAGTCAAAGAAATCAAAACTATTAATAAGCACATGAAAAAGTGTTCTAAATCTCTTATAATCAGAGAAATGCAAATCAAAACAACTCTGAGGTATCACCTCACACCTAGCAGATTGGCTAACATAACAGCTATGGAAAGTAATGAATGCTGGATGGGATGTGGCAAAGTAGGGACATTAATTCATTGCTCGTGGAGTTGTGAATTGATCCAACCATTCTGGAGGGCAATTTGGAACTATGCCCAAAGGGTGCTAAAAGACTGTCTGCCCTTTGATCCAGCCATAGCAATGCTGGGTTTGTATCCCAAAGAGATCATAAAGAAAAAGACTTGTACAAGAATTTTCATAGCTGCGCTCCTTGTGGTGGCAAAAAATTGGAAAATGAGGGGATGTTTTCCAATTGGGGAATGGATGAACAAATTGTAGTATATGTTGGTGATGGACTACTATTGTGCTCAAAGGAATAATAAAGTGGAGGAATTCCATGGGAACTGGAACAACCTCCAGGAAGTGATGCAGAGCAAAAGGAGCAGAACCAGAAGAACAATGAACAGAGACTGATATACTGTGGTACAGTCAAATGTAATGAACTTCTCCATTAGTGGTAATGCAGTGATCCTGAACAACCCAGAGGAATATAGGAGAAAAACCACTATCCATATTCAGAGGAAAAACTGTGGGAGTAAAAATGTCAAAGAAAAACAACTGCTTAATGACATGGGTCAAGGGGATATGGTTGGGGATGTAGACTCTCAATGAACATCCTTGTGCAAATACCAACAACATGGAAATCGGTTCTGATGAAGGACACATGCAATACCCAGTGGAATTGTGTGTGGGCTATGGGAGGGGTATGTGGAAATTGACCAAATTTAAAAAATAATGTCTCAAAAAAAAAGAAAATTTATATTTGAAGTTCTCTAGACCAAACATCTCCAACTCTAACTTGGACATCTCTATCTTAATGTCATCTGATAGGTACTTCATAATTATCATAAACTTATTATTTTTTCCCAAAACCTAATTCTCCTTGTTACTTCTCACTTCCTAGTAGTGACATCACTATTCATCTACACTCTCATGTTTGTAACATGAGAGTTATATTTGCTACTTCTCTCTTGGTTGCATCTCATATCCAGTTACTTAATTACAAGATCTTTCCTCACAGATTCCACCTTCACATTACTGCTCACATTTTTCCTTCTCTGTTAACCTGGCTACTGTACTTTCAGAAGTCTTTGCTACCACCCATTTGTACTCTATCAGCGGCCTCTTCATAGCTATACCCATTTCTAATCTCTCCACTTCCCACAAACCTTTTTTCTTCTTGCCAACAAAATAGCCTTACTAGTGTTTTAATGATCTAGTCACATTGTTCCTTTGTTTAAAAACCTTTAATGCCTCTCTCATAATTAACAAATGATATTCTGACTTGTTTTCCTGGCATTCATGATCCTCCATAATCTAGTTCTTTCCAGTATTAACTCATATTATTTTGAACTATATATGATACTTGAGCCAAACTGTAATATATACTTTTAACACAGATATGTGTATGTATGTGTGATTGATATATGTGTATACCTATATGTACATACACTTTTATATATATTTATTCTGATAACCCTCAACCCATCCTGAGACTTCCACAAATCTCACATTTTCTTGCAAAAGGCTAAATATCTTCTAGTTTTTCCCATTCTTTAAATCTCAAATCAAATTTAACTTATTCTATGAAGCTTTTCATGGCTGTTCTTATCAGATTCCTTTTGGACAACATTTCCTGTTTGATCCCTACCTAGCACTTTCCATTGAATATCTCTATTTTATATTATATTGTACTTATCTGTACTTCAGTGTTAAATCTATTAGACGATAAGTTACCTGAAATTATGGATTATGTCTTATTAAGGCAATCGGCTCAGACAAACTGTGTTTCGATCCTTTTTTAAGAACGCTGAGTGAGATGTCACTAGAAACAACCAGAATGACCAAGGAATCTGAAAATATAACCTTAAAAACCAAATGAAATACATAAAACTGAATGTGTATTCTTTTAAAAATTTTGAGATAAAATTTTTTCATTGTTTTTGTTCTTATATCACAGTCACTTCTGGCCCTCATTGGGCTTTCCTTCCTAAAAATATAGAAAGACAATTTAGCAAACCAAACCACCAGCATAGGGACTTTATCTGATAATGAATTCTGCATTTCAAATCTATGGTCTCCTTCCCCTCAGCACCTTCAAAAGTAGGGAATTGAGTTTAATCATTTATTCTCTGGGGACGAGATTAGTCATTACAATTACATGGTTTGTCTATCTTCTTTTAGATGTTATTTCCCATTTACATAATTGTAATCTTTGTTCTCTTCATTCTGTATCAGTTCATAAATGTTTAAACATTCTTCTAAGTTTTCTCATATTCTTCATGGTTTTATGGTTCAATAACATGCCGTTATGTTTGTATACCGGTCTGTTAGTCTTATTTCCCAATGGGCACCCAGGTGTTTTTTTTTTCCCCTTTTTTCTTCCATTCTCTGTCACCAGAGAAAGCGGCAATATTAATCATTTGATATACTGAAGGCTTGCTTTTACTGTGATGAGGTCTCTGTTCTTATCTCGTTCTCTTCTAACTGGATCATTCTTAGGCGGGTGCAATTTACATGCACTAAGATTTTATGACACCATTTATGTCTGGTGTGGACAGCTCCTGGTTGGACCTCTGATATATCAGGGTAAAAGGAACACCATCAGATGGCTCTGATAGTCTCACTATAGCCTTCAGTTTGATATCAATAGGTTGTAACTCATTTTAAAGTAAAGATCTTAAAATCAATACTAATACTTATGTTTTTTAAAACCCTTACCTTCCAACTTAGAATCTATACTGAGTTCCAAGGGCTAGGCTATGGGGGTTAAGTGACTTGTCCAGGGTCACATAGCTAAGAGGTGTCTGAGTCCAGATTTGAATTGAAGACCTCTTGTCTCTAAGCCTGGACCTCAATCCACTGAGCCACCCAGCTGCTCCCTAATACTTTACTTATTAAGGCAACATGAGGCAGAACAGAATTTCACTGCAACTGAAAATCTGACCTGTAGTTTGATGTGAGCTGGAATATGTTTTTAAGCAGTATATTTACTTGATTAGTGCTATTATGTCCATTCATTGTGGAAAACAAACTTCAAGGTTCTTACAAAATCCAAACACATAAAATACTTAAAACAAATATGTAAGCTATAAATACATATGTGTTCACTGAGCTCCTGGTGGTATGATAGAATTCTTCATATGCAATCAAAGGACCTGTATTTTCATCCTAAATTTGTTATTTTCTTCCCTTTGTGAGTGAAAGTTATCCAGCAAACTTTAAGTGCCTACTATAACACAGTCACTGTGATATGTGACTTCAGCTAATTTCCTTGGGTCGGGCTCTCAGTTTCTTAATTTGTAAAATGAAGAGATTGGACTATATGCTTTCTATGTCCAAATCTTTGATTCCTTGGACAAAGAAGACCAATTTTTTGTCCTTTCAATTCAAGTGTAAGGTACTTGGGTATTCAATAAATATTGAGAAAAGCAGAAAAGTTAGGAGAGCCTTCATTTGGTCTAGAGGCTTTACCTAGCTCTGAATTCATTCATATAGAGTATACCCAGATGAGTCAACACTCTCTACTAATGCAGGTTGTGCTGCCTGGAGCTCTGATGGGGCTAAGCTGTCCAGGGTCACAAGGCCAGTAAATGTCAGCAAGAGATATTACATAAAACTCATGTTTCCAGGCCAGCTCTCTCTCCATTATGCTCTGTGGAAACATTTACAGATATTAAGTTAAAATATACAAAGAAAAACAACAAACCTAATCTCAGCTTTCATGTGTATGACGGAAACATGCAGTACGTTCTGCCCAGCAGCAAAGAGACCTTTTGCTCTCTCCAGTTGATCTCCATTTTTGGAATTAACAGAGATTCTCAGCAATACTCCATCAGTCCCTAGTACCTCCTTCTTAATGCGATATACTGAATCCCCCATTCCTCCCACTCTTATGCCATTTCTACTATCTGACCACAGACTTCAATATTCTGGACCCTATAACTTACAAACCATATCTGTGCTTCCTCTTCCTTCTCTTGCTGCCTTTATTGGGAAGAAAGAAAAAAAAACAATTATATTTTGAACATATCAGTCAAGCTTTCAAAAGAAGAAAAGGTCACTTTAACAGAACATACTGTGTCATTTACAATATTCAAACAGAATATATTAGACAAAAAAAAAAAAGACAGAAAAATCAACCAGTTGAGAAGTAAGAAAGGTGGAGGAGTCTTTTCTTCCTGCTACGGTGACTTCTGGCCTTTCAGAGCTCCTTATATTCTCATTCTAAGATTCTTTAAGCCTCACTTTGTCACCTTAATGTGTTAACAAATTGTAGAAAAATCTGGAAACCAAGGTAAAAGGTATGTAATTTTAGGTCAGAGTGACTGATTAATTCCAGGGGAAATACATACCTGAGAAGTATCAATTTTATCTTCATTTTAACTTGGATTACTATTGTAATGGAGCCTAGTAAACAGTAGCTTTCTCCCTTCCCTTTAACGAAGACCATAATATTAGGATGTGATGAAAAGCTGATTAAGAAAAATGAATAAATCAGAATGTACTATATACTCAAAATTGTAAACAGTTTTCAAAACTGTTTTTATAAACCATTGAAAATGGTAGTTTGAAATGATACCACAATTCCAAGTTTCTGGTATTTATACCAAAGCTGTAAAAAAATCACCTTTTATCAAATTTGACTTTTTCAGTTTTTCCTTTTTTAAAGATATAGATATATTTTAAAATTATCTTTATGTTAGCTGTTTTTTTCCTTCCCTAATTTTAAACTGCTCTGTGTTTAAAAAAATAAAAAGCTTATGTCTTACTCTTCCTAAATATGATCTTTTGATACATTACATTCACTATTTGGCCCTGAAATTTTGTTTTTTAGTTTGTGGCCTTGCTGGAGCATTTTACCTAGGGAAACTATTAAAAGATTCCCAGAGCGCACTTGTAACAGATCACTAGGGGGCAGCAGGAGAGAGGAGGAGATGGTGGGAATGACTCCCCTCCTCCCCCCACTATCCCCATGATAAAAATTTATCTCTATATTTATTGATATTTTATCAAACTAGTATGACCCTAGGCAAGTCACTTAACCTCTGTGTACCATATACCATTATAGGCCCAGTCCCTAAAATAAGCTACAATACCAAATTGAACATTGCTTGCCCTGTATTGTGTATACTCACTAATAGATCATTTCCAATAGATTTACGCCTATGAGACTAATAGTCCCTCAGACATTAGTTGGTGCTTCATATATGGTTGTTGATTTTCTTTTACTGAATTTACTTATTTTATTGAATTTTTATTTTATTTTATTGAATTTATTTTTCATTGAATTGTGCATGTGATGTCTATACTCAAATGTACATATGTGTTGCCTGTATACATATGTATATTCTCATATTTAAATGTCAGTGTGAACTGTTAGTACAGTTAAATTCAACAGATATAAATATGTGTGTCTATATGTGTTATATGTATTATATTATTATGTATATATAAATTTAAAACATTTGTGTATATATACACATCTATTACTTACTTTATACATACACAGTCCTGGGTACCTCTGGGATGAAGTGGATGTTAAATTGCTGATAATGAAACATGTCTGTTGGTTAATGGCGTAGTGGCGGACTTTAGCTCAGGGTTTGAAGACCACTATAAGCTGTTAACCCACAGAGAGAGGCAACAGAGGCTAATGGAGCTGGTGGTGCTGATAGAAGCCCAGGCACAAGGTCTGCTAACTGAACATGGGACTCCAGGCACAGTTCTTTACCTCCCTGACCTTCAGTTTCATCTCATGTAAAAGAAGCGACTCTACTAACTCTCGTGTAATTCTGGCTGCTTAAAATCTCTTCAAACTGGGAGCTGATCCCAAGAATAGTCTTGTGATTTTCATAAATAAATCTGAAAAAGGTTGTAACTATGATAAGAGATGAAACAATTTAATTTTTACACTCTCTTCTAAAGCATTCCTATGTGCATTTGAATATAATTTAAAATATTTACAAACTGATCTTTAACCATGTGACTGGCTATTTATGCAGTATTTAAAGTAGTTGACACCTACTTGCTGTTGCAGTATACTTACTATTTATATATTCCAGATGCAATAATTGGATCTAAGAAACATATGAAGTATTAATTAATATGTTTATTTTGTGAGGGGGGAGGTTAACCACCTTGTGAAATTGACAAGAATTGTATTTGTGTAAAAGTTGTTGAAACTCTTTTTCTGCTTCCTCAACTCTCACTTCTCAACCCCTGGTATGGTTTCTACTCTCTCCTCCTGACTGAAATTTTTATCTCCAAGAGCTCCAATAAGTCTTTTCTCAGTCCTCCTTCTTGACTATCCTGTAGCTTTCAATGCTGTTGACCACCCTCATCTCCTAAATCATGATTATTCCTAGAGCTCCAGGACACTCTTCTCTAGGTTCTTCTAATATCTAATGACTCCATTTTAGTCTCTCTTTAAGGATCATCGTCTTGTGTCATCCTCAGTGTGTGTGTGTGTGTGTGTGTGTGTGTGTGTGTGTGTGTGTGTGTGTAGAGGGAGTAGTCCTGGGTTTTTTTCTTTTATATATATAATTTCTGTCTCTTGATGATCTCATTAACTTGTATAGATTCAACTATGATATCTAACCCTCTTCTTCCTTAAGAGTTGCAGTCTGAATAGATCTACCTGAATACCTGCCTACTGAATAGATCTACCTGAATGCTCCATAAGTTTCTTAACATGTCTACCAACATTTGTCTTTCCCTCTAAGCACATACATTTCACCCCTTGTACAATCAATTGTCAAGTCTTGATTGTACTTCTATTATTTTTACATCCACCTTCTCTCTCCTCACACAGCTACCATTCTAGTTCAGACTCTCATGGCTTCCTGCCTGGACCACTATAGTAATCTCTTTATTGAACTCCTCACTTGCAGTCTTTCCCCTCTCCATTTTTGTCTTCTAAATGGTTGCCAAAGGGGTATTCCTGAAGGACAGGTCCAACCATTTTTACTTCCCAGCTCAAAAATGCTGCAGTGACTCCCTTCTTTTGACTCTAAGATAAAATATTGACTCTTTTGTTTGGCATTAAAGCTTTCACGATCTGGCTCTAATTTATTCTTCCTGACAGATTTCAGGCTACTCTCCTGTATGTATCCTTCATTTCAGTCAAACTGACCCAGTTGCTGCTTTCCATATATAGCATTCCCTCTTCCCCTATCTTGCAAAGGATATCTGCCATGCCTGCATTGCTCCTGACTCCAACTTTTGTTTCTTGGAATCCTAGTTCCTATAAAACTCAGCTCAACGTCTACCCCTCCAAAGGCCTTTCCCAATTCCCATTTATTAGTGTCTCCCAACTCTGGAAATTACTTTGTATTTACTTTGTAATTATTTTGTTACTTTTAAAATTTATTACTTGTATTTTAACATGTCTTTCTTTAACAGAGTAAGCTCTTTAAGGGCAGGAACTATTTCATTTTTTGTCTTCCTATCCCCATTGCTTAATACTGTGCCTAGTACTTAGTAGATACGTAATAAATATGCTTGTGGAATGGCATGTTTATTAAACTGTCCGTTTTCTCAAGGAAAGGTCTACTTTCTACTCTGATGACTCACTGTGATCTTGGAGTTCCAAAGGTTTTACTATCAGAACATAAGCATTCCACACTGGATTGATTTTGTGAATGGCATGGGTTATTACAGTGTATGACTGTCTTCTTTAGAACAGCCTGGCCTCACTAAGTTCACTGGGTAGTAGCCACTTGCCTGCAGGGTGGTGAATTTTCAACTACAGCAACTATAGAAAACTTACTGTGTGCCTTGGTGGAGAGACTGTCCCCGACAGAAGAGGTCAATCACTGAAGAATTTAAGTATTGAAACAGAAGAATGAAACATGAATACACAGATTGATCAATTACACTGAGTAGTAATAAATGCAGTTAACAAATTTTTATGTTAACAATCAAAAATTAGAAGCATAAATGATTTTAAGATGATGGGCATTTAAAAATAGCAGTTCTCACAGTTTCTTTTTTTTTCTTTGTATCAGTTTTTACAGTGGGTTTGACCACTCAATCAACAAGCATTTACTTAGCATCTGCTATGTGACAGATACTGTCCTAGGTATACAAATATATAAAATAGGAAACAATCCCTGCTTCTCAAGAATATGAAAAGCAGTGACTTTCATCAACTCTTTTTTTGTTGTCTTTGAATAGTAATCCAAAAATGTTAATTTAAACCTCAGTTCATTATCAACAGATTTATTTTTTTTCTTTCTGATATAACTAAATGGCAAGATTAATATTTAAATATAATCAAGGTTAAATGTTTTTTATGTATGTTTAATTGTAAGCAGGGTTTCCATCTTAGTGGTACATTCAACAGAGCCAAAATGCAGCCCACAGCCTTTAAAGTGTCTTCTTTTAGAAAAAGTGCCTCTTATCTGTGCCCATAATAAATCTAAGAAGGTCTAGATCCCTCCCCCTCTTAAAGCTTTGCCAAAAAGGGAGCCCTCCCTTGCAAATATTGAAATGACTCCAAACCACAAGAACCACCACCACAGAAGCATCTGGGATTAACTTGACAGTTTCCTGCCAAGTCTTTCTCCTCAGTCCTGACACCATCTCAACCAAGACGAGAGGTCCAAGGGAAAAATTCCTGACATGGAGCCAGCAAATTTACTTCATCTTTAAGGCAGCCTCAGCAATTGCACAAGATTAAGCCACGCCTAATAACATTTCCCCAAAGACCAAGAAAAGTACTACTTGGCACTTCTCATCGTAGTCTCTCTGATGTCACAGGCATACAACTGGGTGTAGCATCACTGGACCACAGAATTCTGTTGGATGGGACCATGGTTCTTTTCCCCTCCCTACCACCTTTTATCACCACTTTTGTTATTGATGCCTTTTGTTTGTATTGAAAAATTTAAATCTTGAGATGGATAGAAATGCTATCTGCTTAAGCCATAACTACTTAGTCAACTGATAAGACTATTTAGGATTTAGTGCCAGCATCTGTGAATGATAATTTCCCTGTTGCCAGTTCCAGTTGTAGCCCTCTATAATGCTTTCTACACATCTGGATCAATTCCATAATTTAACAACAATATGTTTCAAAGTGCCATAATGTTGAATGAATTAAAATAAAATATAAAAAAGGTGACAGCCCCTTTCAGCATTCCATAGAAACTATTCAGATCTGTGATACACGTGCCCATGTTGTTAAGTCAGTCTAATTGCACTTGAATCTGCAGTCATTTCAGAACTAATTGAAATGGTCCACACATCATTGAGATGAATCAGAAAGAGAAGCCTTTTCTCTGACTCACTATGAGGCTTCCTGTATATATTTTAATGTATGTAGGATTCCAAATATCCTTTTGCCAAGACATTTTTTCCCTATAAGAGTCAAAGCCAAAACCTGACTCTGATTTGTTTTTATTGATTTTAAACAAACTGAAAACTTAAACACTTCACTGTTTTTCAGCCAAGTAGATAGTTAAAGAAAATAACATGGCGAGAAACTATATCCTTTTTTTGCATGAGGTTTACAGAGCATTGGTTATGTGCATTTACTAGGAGATTCCTAAAGTAATCAGACCTTGTGATAGCTCACTTAGGCAAAACCTCACAGAGGCATAAAATCCTTTCTCTGTTTAATCACCAAACCCAGTATTCTCCCTATATTTCCTGAGCTTCTTCCATGGCATTTACTTTTCCACAAAAATGCAGATTCTCCATTCTTTCTTCTTTGAAAAGTGGTATGCTGTCGGAGAAAGCATGGATCTGGAGTCAGGATATGTAAGTTTAACTCCTTGCCCTGCTACTTTTCAATCCAGTTCAGGAAACATGTCTTATATGCTCTTCTACTCAAAACATTGCTGAGTACCAAGGATACAAAAACAAAAATGAAAAAATGCTCAACCTGAAGGCATCTATATCTCATTGAACTTTTTAATGAAGTTTCTCTTTGAGAACAAAGTAACTCAAACATATGTAATTAAGGGAACAAGTGTCAAAACCAAAAGAAACAAACCATTAACATACAGTATATCTTGAGTTCCAGCTGCCTTTTAGACATCTCAAAGTATCCTATAAATGCCTCAAACTCAACAAGATGAACTTATTGTCAGCAAGTCCTAAAGTTTCTGCCTCCAAAATATGCCTCACATATACTGGCTTTTCTCTTCTTGCAATGCAGCATTTAATGTAGGCTCTCATCCCTTCACCCTGGACTCCTGACCTGCCTCCAGTATTTCCCCATCCCCATAACCTTCCTCCATTCAGCTGTCAAGTTGATCTTCTTAAATGACAAACCTGACCATGCCAGCCCCTTATTCTGTAAATTGCAATGGCTTCTTATCCCCAGGATTAAATAAAACCCTTTATAACTTTATTCTCTCATAATAAGGAAAAAGACTTGTACAAGAATATTCATAGCTGCGCTCTTTGTGGTAGCAAAAAAAAAATTGGAAAATGAGGGGATGCCCTTTAATTGGGGAATGGCTGAACAAATTGTGTCTGTTGGTGATGGAATACTATTGTGCTCAAAGGAATAATGAACTGGAGGAATTCCATGGGAACTGGAATGACCTCCAGGAATTGATGCAGAGCAAAAGGAACAGAACCAGGAGAAAATTATTCACAGAGACCGATACACTGTGATACAATCAAATGTAATGGACTGCTCTAATAGCAGCAATGCAATGATCCAGGACAATTCAGAGGGATCAACAAGAAAGAACACTATCCATATCCAGAGGAAAAACTGGGAGAGCAGAAACACAGAAGAAAAACAATTGCTTGATTACATGGGTTTAGGGGATATGGCTGGGGATGTAGACTCTAAATGAACATCCTAATGCAAACACCAACAACATGCAAATAGGTTCTGATCAAGGACACATGTAAAACCCAGTGAAATTGCATGTTGGCTACGGGAAGGAATGGGGAAGGGGAGGGAGGGAAAGAATATGATTCTTGAAACCAAGGAATAATGTTCTAAACTGACTGACTAAGTTTAAAAAAAAAATCTCTCCTACCTTTCCAGTCTTCTTATACCTTGCTTTCCTCCAAATATTCTGTGATGTGATGGCACTGGCCTCCTTGCTCTTCTTCCTACAAAGAACTCTAGTTTCACTCAATGTTCTCCCATACCTTCCTGACTAACTCCTAGCTTCCTTGACTTCCTTTAACTTTCAACCAAAGTAACAACTTCTGCAAGAAGCCTTTTCTAGTCCCACTTTATCTTATTCCCTTTTCTTCTCAAATGATCCTCAACTTGTATATATCTTATTTGAATACTGTTTTTTTTTCATATCTCCACATTTAGATGGTGAGCTCCTTTAGGGCAATTTACTATTATCATTGCTTTTCTTTGCCTCCCAGTGCTTAGCAAAGTGCCTTGCACATAATGGGTGCTGTAGAAATGCTAGTTTACTCCTTAATTCATTAATATGAATAAAGGAGAAGGGTGGGACAGGAGCAAAACAGGAGACTAAATAACTGCATATAAACAAGTAATTTATCTTGTCTGTTCCATAGAGCCTCAGTTGTTTTTTTTTTAACCTAAGTTTCCACCTCTCCATTGAAAAAGCAAAAAAATAAAAATAAAATGAAATGAAACCCATCATAAATAGGTATAATGAGGCAAAAGAAATTCTCATGTTGGTCATGTAAAAATAAAATGCCTTATTCTGCACTGATGCTCTCACTTTGGAGGTGGGTATCATGCGCTGTCCTGACTTCTTTGGATGTGTGGTTGGTCATTGTGATGTGACTCTGTAGATTTTGTTTTGTATATTTAGAAGCACTAGGGGAAAAGACCTATATTAGCTTTATCAGATGGCCAAATGGAATCTGTTTCACAGAAAAGGTAATGAAATTCTGGGCCAGGAAAATTCTAAAGCCTCTTCTAAAAATCTTACTACTCTAAACTAACCCTTCATAGGTTCATCCTATAACTAATTCCCTTCATTTTTTATCATGTTCTCTTTCCTTGACATTGTTCTTAGTGATTTGGGATCTAATCAACTAAGAGAATATCATGGAGTAGAGAGTTTTACTGTGCAAATCCTAGTTTCTGTCCCTAGAAACAATGGGTGGATTGTGAGAAATGAAGATGAAGTAGTTTTAACTCTTAATTAAGAGATCCCTGGTTTACAACCAATAATACACACCTATTTTTTTAAAACTCTATCTTCCATTTTAAAATCAATATTGTGTATTGGTTCCAAGGCTAGGCAATGGAGCTTAAATTATTTTCCACAGTCATACAGCTACAAAGTGTCTGAGAATATACATCTATTTTGAATCAAGTTCAAGATTCTATACTTTTAGGAGCACAGTCTTAGGAATAGGACTGTTATCAAATGACAGACTGTGTCTGAAGGCTGTCTTTTGGGCTGAGGGAAAGCTTTAGTCCATTCATTTAAGAAGGTATTTGTTGAATGCTAAAAAAAAATCAGGGCTCAGGCTTAAATTCTGATTCACTCCAATATTAGGTTTAGTTCTATGATGTATGTTCATTAAGTAATTTTCCTTTCAAATCTCTAAAAAGACTGAAAGGAAATGAAAGCATTTTAATCCATTAGGTAGAAGAGAAGAATTTTATTTATATCTGCTCTCTTCTTTCCCTTTATCCAGGTTGGTCACAAGGAAATATAGAGATAGGAGCTCTTTGGGTCAATGGTAATCTAGGGGCTGCCTAGAAGAAAGAATTAATGGAGAAACAAATGTCTCTGATTCTTGTTATAGATGCCCACATTAAAAGTAGCTAAGAATTCTTGAAAGATAATCTGCTTATGTTGATTAACATTTTTTAAATATTAAAGATGAACATATTTAAAGTAATAAGCATATGCATTCTTTACTTAAATATTTATTTCTTAATATTTTATTCAGGTGGGTTTTTTTTAACTTGACAAAAGATTTCCTTATTTAGGGAAGGAAAAATCAGTAAACTATTGCTATCAATTGCTTTGAAATTTAGTCTTTGAACATTGCTTGGGATGATTTGCCCAGGATCACAAAGCCATTATGGGTTTGAGACTTGTAGCCTAGATTCTAAGGTCATCTCTCTAGCCTCCCTGTTTAAAGGTTTTAGATTTTTGCAAAAACATTTTGGAGAGGAGAGAAAATTTGAAACATTAGGGAAAAGGAAAAATGACTCAAAAAATGAAACTTGTCACGATATTTCTCACTAAGAAAGCAATCACTTATACAAATGTTCTCTCAGCTTTAGTAGGAAGCTTTTCTTTTTCTTTCCTTCCTTTTTTTATTGTGGGGGAAAGACTGTCACTACTGAAAATTTCTCTGAAATTTTGAAGTCTAAAATGTCTGAAAGGACTTCTTAGCCAAGAGTAAAGCAAGGGCTATATGTTCATTTTATTTGGTTATAAAGAAACCTTCAAGGTATCCTAGCACCTCTGGCCCCCTCGAAAAGTAAGAACTTTGAGAAATCTTAAGGAATGTTTTCTGAATAATAAAGTTACCAAGCTTAAGGCAATAAGACTTCATTGGCAACATAATTGAGAAGAAAATTAATATATTAACAGGAGTTAAATATACACATATATTAACTTATCCAAAACTTTCCCCCCAAAGTAAATATTTCTGATCATTTTTAAATTCTCAAAACAGAACTAAAGCAATACAGTAGATGACACTTGCTCTAAGAATAATGCAGAAAATTCCAGCTAGAAAGCATCTGTTTCCTATGGCTCTTCCCCTTCCTTAAAAAAAAGAGGCTGTTCATGGAAAATTAAAATTAATTTAATGTGTCAGTGCAACTATTACACAATGGAGGTTTTAATCAGGTGGTGTGTGGATTCAGTGCTGGATGTGGAGTTAGGAAGTTAGGAAGACTTGAGTTTGACTTGGACTTATTAGCTATGACTCCAGATAAGTCACTTGGCCTTTTTCAGCATCATTTTCATTATTTCATCATTGAAAATGGGGATAATAATAATAGCAACTACCACATTGTGGGTGCCATGAGGATCAAATGAAATAATATATGTAATATACTCTTCAAACCTTTAATCAATGTAGAATTTCTAGCTGCTGTTAATAATATTGCCTAAAATGGCAACTACAGAAAGAAAAAACAATTTGCATATGATATGATGAACCTTGAAGGTATATATTGCCCTATAGTTACAGTGGCATTGAAAGAACTGTGCTGTATTTGCTCTGATTTAATGCCATTTAGCTACAGTTGCTAAAACTAAATTGAGAAATGTAGTATAAAATGAGCCATATCTGAAGTTATAGCATCTGGATTCAAGACTTAACTCTGAATCATCTCTATCTCTACAGTTAGGGAAATGAAACAGATAACTCATCAAGTTCATTTCTGTTCTAAAACCTATTAACTTGTGTCAATTACTTTTTATTCAAGGACCTATAATTTCAATATATTCAATAACATATTCAATATATTCAAGGACCTATAATTTCATCAGCAAAGGGAACCCTTTAAATAGATGCAAATCAGACCACAGTTCTCTAAAACTTCGTCAACTAGCACTCAGGAGTTACCTAAGGCATAAAAAGTTAACCATCTAGATTACTTGGTTACATGGCTAATAAGTGTCAGAAGTCTGGCTTGAACTCAGCCCTTTCTATCTATTAATAATTTTCTTTACTTTGAAAGATGTGTAAAGAACTCAATCACAAAACTCTATCAAAAGGTGATAGGACTCCACTACAGGATAACTGGGAAGATGAGTGCTTCTTTTTAGTAAATCATCTCCAATAAAGAATAATGGCAACCTCCTTTACAAGATGATACCACTTTTTCTAGACTCACTGTTACTTTTTTTCCTTAAAGTTAATCTAAATCCTGTCCAGTTCCATTTTTGTATATTCATTCTTCTTCTATCCTCAGAAGAGGTAGAGAAAAAGTGGTCCATCCTCTTTAGCTTAGAATGGTTTAGCTGGATGTGATAGAAGGTATTAGAATAGCAACAAGATGAAGCCAGGGGATGTGGTGTCTCTGAAATCTCAAAAGAGATGGAAAAGTTGAGTAGAAGACAGAAGAGACTGGAAAAGTAAGTTTCATTTTAATAACTTCTCCCAGATAAAAGGTAAGGCAGCTACTAATTAGACTAGGACTTTTGCCAAAATCATATATTATTGGTGGGGAGGGCTTGTTTCTGGAATGCAGCAGCCTCCTGACAGGTGAGAAACCTTATACTACTGATTTCTAATGCTTCATTTGGGAACAGATGATATCACAAGATAGAACCTAGAAAGGAATATCTTAGAAGGGGTAAACGTAGGGTTTTCATTAGTTTTCTCAATTGAAAGTATTTCAGAAGGAAATGCAATTTTGGAAATTAATTATAAAATAAGGAGTTTTAGCTTACGATTTTGATTTCTGGATCATAATTTATATTTTAGAAATGGTGTGTCTTTGGCCATGTTATGGAGGGCATCTCATGAATACTGGTAATGTATTTGCTTGGAGATTTATGAATCTAATCAAGAAATCTTTGAACTGATATTTCTCAGTAGAAAGAGGAAGCTAGGTGGCACAGTAGACAAAGCACCTGGTCAGGTCTGTAGATATGCTTTAAAGTATGACTTCAGACACTTATTAGCTGTGTGACTTTGGGCAAATCATCTAATCTCTCTCAGCATCTGTAAAATGGAGGTAATAATAGCACGTGCCTCCCAGGGTTGGTATATTATGGACAATATGAGACAAATATTTATAAAGCTTAGCACAGGAGACAGCTAGGTGGCTCAGTGGATTGAGAGCCAAATCCAGAGAATAGAGATTCTGGGTTCAAATCTGCCCTTAGATACTTCCTAGCTATGTGACCTTGTATAAGTCACTTCACCCCCATTGCTTATCTTTTACCACTCTTCTGCCTTGGAACCAATACTAATATTGATCCTAAAATAGAAGATAAGGGTTTTTTAAGCACAGCACACTACCTAGTGCATAGTATATGTTATATACAGGTTAACTACAACTACTAACATGATCATCACTATTTGAGATCTCTCACCACCTCCCAAAAAAGGATGTATCTGCAAATCAGAAGGAGGAGATATGAGTTAGAAAGCATTTGGGTAGAATCAATGGACTAAGATACAGAAGCTCTGTTTTGGTGAATGAAGCTATGAAAGAGAAATCAAATTTGCAGATGAGACAAAGCAGGGAGGCTGGGTAATAGAATCAAGAACCAAAAAGCTCTTGAGGCCAGAAAGAAAAAAAATCTCATCATAGTTTGTATTAATGGAAGTATTGTGTTAATAATCAAGATAATATCTCCAATATAGTCTTTCTCTAGTTTTCCAATAAAATGTAAACTGTTTAATATTGAGAATTCTTTTTTGTCCCTAGCTCCAATATAGATGCCTTTAATAGAATGAGCACGTAATGAACACTGAATTGCATGAATTTACTAATTCAGTTTTCAGTGCCACATTTTAGAAAGGACTTTGAAAATGAAAAGTATATTCAAAGAAAGTCTACAAAGATGGGGAGAGGACTGGAGACCATAAATATAAGGAAAGGAACTCTAGAACAAAAAACTCAGACATAATAACCATCTTCTGTTATTATATGGGCTATAATGTGGTAAAGGGATTAGATTTGGTGTTGCTTGACTCAAAGGACAAATTTATGAGCAATAAGTAGAAGTTTTGGAGAGGCATATTTCAACATGAGAAAAAAAACTTCCTAACAAAACTATATATAATGGTAAAAATGGATTACCTCAGTAGGTAATAGATTTTATATACATGGAGGTCCTTAAGCAGATGCCAGATGATTACTTAACTCATGGAGGCTATTGTAGAGTGATTTTGATGGGTTGAACTATATGGATTTCTAGGAGCCCTAACAAATGCTCTGATTTTATGATTCTGTGGTTCATACTGAGTTCTCTGCTTAGTACATAGTAAATACACAGAGTCTCCCAGGTTATTTCAAACATCGAAGACTGGAGACATATAAATATCTTGTAGAAGGATGAAAGTTGCCACTTTTACTCAAACTGAGGGAAGTGTCATTATTAACTACCTGCTTCACATACCAGGGAAACTATATAAAAGAAAAGTGGAAAAGAAAAAATGATTTTAAAAGAACTAATTGGTGTGATTAAATTGATTTAGTTAGTAATCCTGAATAGCAAAGAAGTTCACATGCTGAAGTAGCCCAAAGTGATTTGGTTTTCACATTTCCATTTACTTTTGGAAATTAGGATGTTATTAGAATCATATGATAGAATGGCAGAGCTGAGAGGGGCCTGGAGATTAATTTTACATCAGCTTCCTTATTTTACAAATAAAGAAATAAAGGTTGACTTCTCAGACATATTTTTTATAATAGGGATAGAATATAGGTCTTCTGAATTCAGCTCTGGTGCTTTTCTCATTGCAACAATGTATATTTACTTGCAAAGGATTTCAATTAATATACACTGAGGGAAATAGAGATATATATTCTTCCCTAATTAAATAGATTTGGTCAGTGAAATAGTTTTGTTTACTTTTTTTTTCTAATTTTAGGCTTAAGCCAAAACATCTATCTCCCACTTTATTATAAATACTTCTGAAACATAATAGTACATTTTCCTGCTTAGTCTATTCAGAACAATAAACTTAACTAGGGTCTCTTTGATGATTAAAGTTCTTCAATGCTAACTGGTTGTCATTATGAATTTAAAGTTGGATGAGATGGACAAACAAAGTGGATGAGATTGGACAGATGGTGTACTATTCTGAAGATATATAATGAGTTTTATTTTGGTTTTTAACTAAATCCCTATGATTAATTTTTCTTTTCTGCAATAGTATAGAATGTTAATTTTTTTGTTATAGATAACTTGATTTTGGTTAATTGATTTTAAGCTTATAGGGAATGCTAAGTTTCAGTTCTCAAATACAAAGAAATTTATTTTAAAATTTGAGTGGAATATACAAAAAGCATAATATTCAACATAAAGAAATAAAATACCTTTTCATGCTAGTTTTAAAAAAACTGTCTTATTGTGAATTGCTACTAGTAAATAGATAAGTATAATAAAAGAGATATTTCATTGTATCTAGGCTAGGAAATTCAGCTTAAAACAATTTTAAGGTTTCATACACTTGTATTTGTAAAGATTACAAAAAAACATTTGAAGGAACCTTTGGAAAATAGGCAAAATTATGCAGGACTGTTGGAACTGTGAATTGGTTTCATGATTCTAGGAAGCACTTAGGAAATATTCTGTTAAAAGACACTAAAATGTTCATACATTTTGATCTATTAATGCCAATATTAAGCATATACTGTGAGACAAAACAAAGAGTAAAGAACTCGTATATACAGAAATACTCATGGTAAACTTTTTGTTTTAGCAAAGCATTAGAAATTAAGGATGTATATATCATTTGCAACATGGATAAATATATCATGGCATTGATATAATTTCATAGTATGTTACTTTGCCTTAAGAAATTACAAAAGGGATTCATGAAGAAGGCTTGTATGAACTGATGCAGAACTAGGTTGAGCAGAACAAATAGAACAGTTTGTATATACAATGATTGCTACTCTGTAAACATGAGCATTTCTGGTCAAAACAGTTATCAACCAGGAATCCAGAGGACCAGTGATGACTCACACTTATCATCCCTTCTTCCCAGAAGTTTAGTAAAACTACTTGCTTTTCAAATAATTTATTTAACATTGGAATCAGTTGACTTTTAAATATTTGTTAGAATTCACTTCATCTTGATTTTTTTTTACTTAGGAAGTTCATTTCTGATCTGTTAAATTTCTTTTTCTAAAATAGATTTATTCCACATACAGCCAACTTTGTTGGTTTTTTCCTTTGATAAGGAAAAAAAATATGTTTTTAGTGTTGGTCACATTCAGAATAACAAAAAATGAATCCCTAAAAATAAACTAAATCAGTCATTAGTAATATAAAAACAATGTTGTCCCTGCTTTCACTAAGCTTAAAATTTACTGAAGGAAAATCAATATGTATACCAGTTTGCATAATATATAGTATTTATTGTGATTTGGGCAAGGATGACATTAAAACAAAGTGCTTTAAGGAACCTCAAGAAGGAAAGGATTTGCTTCTTTCTAACTGTAACTTTAAGCAAATTACTAAACCTCTTTGGACCTAACTTTCCTCATCTGAAAAATGAAGTTTTTGAACTAGATGATCTCTAAGGTCCCTAATAGCTAAAAATCTTATGAACTATGTAGCCCATGAATCTCACCTGGGGAATCAGGTGGAGTTAGGTAGACTTGAAATCAACCACCTCAGAAGAAAAAATATGAAGTAGTGATTAGGAAGGATCAGATGAATTAATCTGGAAAAATAAATTTGGAGCCACTCTGGAGAGCTTTAAGTGCATTTATATTTTATCCTATAGGCAATAGACAGCCATTGGGGGGGGGGGGAAACTATGGGAGAGGTCATTGTTTTATTTTCCATTAGGTAAAGTATTTTGGAAGTTATGTGAAGGACTTATAGACAAATAATTGTTCCAAATCTTTGCACACCATAGAAGTCATGTCACTAGTTCTTAATATACCTTTATAACATAAAATTCTCCTAGTTCCTCAGATTTAAAATTAGTGTAAAAATAGATCTGATAACCACATATAATTTCTTCTTTCTTTTTAACCCTATTTGGAAGGGCAAGGGCTAGGCAAATGAGGTATGATGACTTGCCCAAGGTCTCACAACTAGGAAATGTCTAGGCTAGATTTGAACCCAGGGTCCCAATTTCAGACTTGATGTTTTATATACTGTCCACCTAACTGTCCCCCAAACATCTTTCTTTAATTTTGTATATTCCTTTTAAAAATAAATTTTATTAATAATCTTTGTTTTTCTATGATCTATATTTCCCACTATATTCCTTTATTAAAATATGAAGAATAGGGAAGATAGTCTTCCAAACTAAACAACAAATGAAAAAATTCATATGTAGCATCTCATGCCCATGGTTTCCCTTTTTAAAAAGGAGTGAGGGAGGCATTTTCTCATCTTCCTTCTATGAGAGGTCACCAGAATTTTTCAGCATTCAATCTTGATTGTTCTTCTTTTTCTATTACATTGTTGTCATTATGCACATTGTTTTTCTGTTCATGAATAATTCATTTTGTGTCCATTCATATGTCTTTCCAAGCTTCACCCTATTTACAACATATATTACTTTTTATAGCACAATTATGTATCCTATTTTCACAGTTGACTTTAGTCATTTTCTAATTGTTGAGCATCTTTTTTTATTTCTATATTTTTAATACCACAAAAACAGCTGCTATGAATATTTAGGTGTTTATTGAACCATTTTTTGTTATTTTTTCCACCATCTTCATTTAACACTATTGCATCTCTTTAAATACTTGCTATAGATTAAGAATATAAGATAGCTTATTTCAGATTCATTCTCTTACCTCTATCCAATCTATTTACACTTTTAACTTGAAGCCAGTTGAACTGAAAAAAAAAATCAAAACCATTAATGATTGTTTATAATTTGTTTGCTCTTTATAAATACCATTTTCTTCATACATCTGGATCAAGGCCTAAACATTAAAACCCTGGCCAGGTGCTGAAATTTTCTTCCCAAGGAAGTCAGCTAAATGGAGCAGTGGTTAAAAGCACTTTACCTGGAGTCAGGAAGATCTGAGTTCCAATGCAGCCTCAGAATTTACTAGTTGTTTAACCTTGGGCAAATCACCTAACCTCACTTTAGTCTTTGATGGAAAGGATTGTTAAGAGGATGAAATAACAGCATATTTGTATAGTGCTATGCGAATCTTAAAAGAGCTACGAAAATTCTGGCTTTTATTTTTATCATTTTTTTCTGGTAAAGACTTTGTATTTGTGTTTTTTATTATCTGATTTTTGTTGTTGTTGTACAGGAAGTTTGCACTGTTAGGCAGATAGCTAATAGTGGTCATTTAGAAGAGACTTCTTCATCCAATAGGACTTTTTAAGACAAGTACAATCAGGACAGAATCTGGGGCAGTAAACTATTTTGCTTATGTGCTTTAGCTGTATTTAACTAGAGTTTTTAAAAGTTCTCTATTAAATAATTTAATAGAATGGGAAAATATTCTGTCAATTATATCTTGCTCCATTGCATTCCTATTAAAATAATTTTTTCCCAGTGTATAGGTATTGTATATCCAGAGGATTTGTCATCAACATAAAGGGATACTTAACTCTGCAGGTTTGAAATAGGATTTACCATTCTTGTTTCTAAAATGTTTTTAGGTCATCTCTTCACTTTAAATTTAGCCGCAGAGATAGAGCATCAAGGTATCATAAGCACATTTGTTCAAAACCTCAAAGACCATTTTTAACTATTCTCACATTGAGATATGTAAGTCATATCTTGAACTGAACAATTAGGGTCAAACTAAATCTGATTTAGCCAATTCAGGTTTAATAATCCTTTGCAACCTAATAAATAGGCAATGCCTGGTCAGAACCCATTGGGGAAATTTGGAATTTCAAAGACAAAGTTAGAAATTTTATTTGGAAGTATCACCAATTGCAACAGCCTCTACCAAAAGAATTGGAGAAGTAAAGGTTAGAAGACTTGAAAGTCTTTGAAGAGAAATACTTCATTTTTTTGGCATGAAGTGCAAAACAATGCATAAGTACTGTTCTTATTCAATGTATGGTTTCTTAAAAACAGTAAAGATGTAAAACTTAGACTTAAAAATAAACTGACAACCCACATGAAAGTTCCATGGGCATAAATTTTGAGCATAAATTATGTTTTAACTTGCCTATCTATTGAAATCCTTGAAAGTTTCATAGTAAGAAATAAAATAAAATCTTGATATTATCATATAGTGCTTACACATTTCTAATTCTTAAGGAAAACTGAATTCCATTGATCAAAATATTGTAAGCCTTATTTGTGAAAATTCAAATAAAGAGTTAGCCAGATCAATTAATTATAATGTGTCTTTACTAAAATAACTTACTATAGGGTACCTTTAAATGTTGACAGTGTGATTTAATATACACCAGCTCTTTACATTTGACTCTTCCCTCTTTTATAATAAAGTATACATGGAAGAAGTATGTAAAGAGTAGAATTGTATGAGATTGGATATCAGAGATGCTTTTTTTTCCCCCCTTTCATATAGAGCTGCTATCCTGGAGTGTTGATATGATAGTAGTATAATGTGCTGATGATGAAACCAGGGAGAGTCATTTGGTCCCCGATATCTACCTGCTTGATAGTTTTCAGAACAATGCAACTCAGAAAACTACACAAGCAATGGTGGTCAGTTCAGTCAAATAAAGAAAAAAATTCGCTTTGACTATTTCACTAATTTAATCAACGAGTTATAAGAAGTGTTTATTTGGTCCATCTTTGTAGGCACAGATTCACTCATGATTATAAATAGTATTAGTGAAATTCCTGATAGGAGTGGAGAATGAAATATTTGGAATTAGCAAAAGTTAAATACACTCAGACTTTTCTTCATGTTATTCCTGTCATATTATTTTGAACATAAAAATTCAATTGTACATGGTCTAACTGTCAATATAGAGATGAAATCTTTCTAATGAACTATTGGGTAAGTAGTCTTTAATGATTATAATACACTCACAGCGTAGAAATTATATTTCTTTGTAATGTCCTCA
Source organism: Monodelphis domestica (assembly GCF_027887165.1). Lineage (NCBI taxonomy): Eukaryota > Metazoa > Chordata > Mammalia > Didelphimorphia > Didelphidae > Monodelphis > Monodelphis domestica. The sequence continues at coordinate 181,370,260 of NC_077231.1, forward strand.
ACACTGAGGGATAACAATTGAATAAACTATAATCATTCTCTATCTCCAACGTTTTCTCTTTCTGCTGGCTCATTGCTTTCTAAGGACAAATACAGAACTTCTATGCAAAAGTATCCCTTTTTAGGAAAAACTGATCATTTCACCCTTCTTTTCCCTCATATTCAAGCTTCTTAAGTGAGTAGCCTGTATTTAGGGCCTCTTTCTTCTTAATTCATTCCTTTATTATGTATGGTTCTTCCCACTTCACTGAAATTGTACTCAAAGCTAATAAATGAAATCCTTATAGTCAATGAATAGCATTTTTCTAATCTTAGTTCTTCTTGACATCCCTTCAGCATTTGTCCTTGCTGATGACCTTCAAACTTTCCCCTGACCTCTCTCTCCCTCTCTATCCATTCTTCTTCTTTCTCTTTTCTTATTCAACTTCCTCCTACCACCTCCTTTTCTGTTATTGCTACTTTCTTTTCCATAGAAAATTACTTTATTCTGACTCTCTCACAATCACATATCTATACTTCTCAATAATTCTGGTATTGAGCTACCCCCTGGACATTGGCAGGATCCCTTCCTATTACCTCAAACTCACCTTAGTCTAAGCATGTATTACTTCATACTTCTAGTATTTTAACAGCCTCCTTTCCTGTATTCCTGACTTGTCTTGTCCTTTCAAATCCATTCAGCCCATCACCATTAAACTAATACTCCTAAAAGCATCTTGTTAAAAAAAAAAGTCCAACAAATTTCAATGGTTTCTTATTACTGACATAAAAAAGTTTATATTTCTTAACTTGATCTTCAAGACTGTACAATATGGCCCTAAGCTACCTTTCTAAATCTTAACTCCTCCTATTCCAGAAAATGAACGCTTTGCACCTTCCAGTTCACTATTCAGTTAATATTCCACGATCAATAATGTCTTTAGACCTTCTTTGTATATGCTGTACATGCTGTTTGGAAATCCTTGTCCACTCATATTCTGTCTTCCATTGATTTTCTAATTTCTAAATACAGTAGCCGTTTTTCTCCAGTCACTTTGCCTCTTTATCTCCCTGTTAAATAATATAAGTCCTTCAAGGCTTATCTGAAGTCTAAAAACTCTCTCGAAGCCTTCTCTGTAGTCCCTTTATTCCATGAACCCTTTCTGTATCTGGTTTTTAATTATATTTTGTGCATTTATAGTAGGTCCTAAAGTAAATGAAAAACATCTGTAAAATGCCTTGTAAACTGTGAATACCACCTAGTAATCATCATCATCATTGTTCCCTCTCACCATTTTCCCCTGCATCCCGTTGTTTGGGCCCACAGACCAGAATTTAAGTTCAACACTTCAAAGTTTGGCCACTTAAGGAAATACAATTTAATTTGCTCTTCTTTGCAGAGAACTATATAAAATAAATCATCAGCCTTATTCACATATAGATAAAATTGCACATTCTATCCTCCACTGTAACCCACCCTTCCCAAGAGCATATAACCTGTTATTTTCTTCACCTGAGAAATTATTCATTAAGATATAAGGCTGATTTTGGCCCTAGAAATTACCCCATTCTGGAAATTCTTAAAACTTCTTCCCTTGAGATTACTACATTTACCTAATACTCTTCCTTTTTATCCCTATTATTCCTTTTGTCTCATAGTGAACCTTTAAGGTTCATTTCTTTTAGAAAAAGTGACTCTTTCAGTTACTCATTGAACAATGCCTTATTTGTTCCCACATTGTGAGCCTTAAAAATGTGCTTCTTAAATGAAACTCCCTTATACCCAGGAAGTTATCAATTACTCCTTGTCTTTCTTCAACATGGTTCCCTTTAAGGTTTGTCCTCCCAGCTCCACCCCTAACCCTCATGCCAGTCAAGATCTTGATTTCATCCCAAAATATTTTATCCCTTGTGTCTTAGGATGATTTTATCCTAATTTAAGTCTTTATCAATATTTGTTGAAATGAAAGCTTCTTGAAGGTCAAGACCTTGTCTGAAAAATGTATAACAGTGCGATACTCTAATAGGCACTCAGGAAATATATATATATATATATATATATATATAATTAAGTATTCAGAATTGGGTATATATATATATATATATATATATATATACCCAATATATATATAGTATATATGTATATATATATCATATATATATATATGATATATATATAGTATATAGTAAATAAAAGCAATAGAGAAACAGCCTGATGACTGAGCCAGAAAAATACAGTATAATGAATTAAGAACCAATTAAAGCAGATCTTAGAAGATTAGCTCCCTCTTACAGTAAGAAGTGAATTTACTCATCCATGTCTTATTCCAGATTGAAGAGATAAGTTCCATTTGGTTTACCATAAAATTAAGATCTGGTTGTAGTCAATCATCAAGCACTTATTAAGTGTTACTGTATGCCAGGCACTGTGCTAAGCACTGAAGATATCCAGAAAAAAAAATTAAAACTATCTCTCAATGATCTTATATTTTAATACATAAGAAACATACATGCAAAGTAATATCATTTTAGCTGAGGATACCAAAAAAGACCTACAGAAAATACTGCTTGAGCTAAATCTTGGAGGAAGCTAGGGATTAGGTGAAGGTAAAAAGAGGGATCATTCCAGGGGTGAGAGATAGCCAATGCAAAGACATGGAAGCTGGAAATAGATCATTTTGGGTGGAGAATAACAAATAGGCCAGCATGGCTGGACCTTAGTGTTCATGGAAAGGAGAAATTTATAAGACTCTACAAGTAGGAAAGAAACACTTTATAAAGAGTTTTTTAAATGCCACACAGATGCTATTTTTGATACTGGAGAAAATACTAAGCCACTGATATTTATTGAATATGGGAGAAAGAAGTGATAGAATTAGAATTGTGTTTCAGGAAAGAAGCTGTGCTGAGTGGGAATTGAAGAAAGGAGAAACCAGAGGCAAAGAAAGTAGGCTGTTGCAATAATCCAGGTGAAGAGTGATAAGAATCTGAACTGGTATGGTGACTTTGTAAGTAAAGAAGAGGCATAGATGTGGAGATAGAAATGACAATATCTGACAACTGCTTGGATATATGGCATGAGTGAGAATGAGGAATCAAGGATGGCATTGAGGTTTCATGCCTGGGTGATTGGTAGGATGGTGGTGCCCTTGACAGTAATAGGAATTTCAAAAGAGAGGTAGGTAGTTACCCCAATCCAACCCCTGGGGCCAGAGAGGGAGATAATGTATTCTACTTTGGATACACAGCCTTTGAAATGCCTAGGGGGCATCTGGTTCAAAACATCCAATAGGAGTTGTTGATAGGGAAATAGAGGTGAAAAGAGTGACAAGTACTTAATATATAGATCTAGGAGCCATGCACAGAAATGATAAGTGATCACCAAGTGAGAGAAAATGGAAAGAAAAGGTTTGAGCATCTCAGACAGAGCTTTGGGTACACCTAGATTTAGTGGGTATGAACTGGAGCAATTGAAACTTAGGAGAGACTTAGGGGAGACATAGGAAAAGAAGGTGGTCAACAGTGTGAAATACTGGAGAGAAGATAATAATGTTTATAGATATGATTCAAGAAATCCTCCTATGTTATGAAGTAGCTACTTTTCAAAATATGTGAAATTCATGTTTGTTTAGTTATTTCATGTAATGTAAGGAATATTTAAATAGTAGTATTAGTGGCAACAAAACATCCCCTTTGTAAAAGTTCATTACAAAATGGTTTTGATAAAATCTCTCAATGCATTCTCTGATCTTAATTCTTTTAATTTGGGTCACATTTTGGCTGAATTCTGTATTAACCAAATTCTACTCTGCTAAATGTGTCCTACATTAAAAATAAAGGGTCTTTTTACCTATTTATTATTCTTGCTTTCACTTCTGAATATATTACAAAAACTGTGAATAATAATATACAGATTTAAGTGTGTACATGAATTTAAAATATTGATTATATATGTTATTCAAGTTAAATTGATAAAATAAGTTATAATGCAAAGAAGATAAAAGTTCTATAGTTTGGATGGCTAGCAAAGAGATAATCATAATTATCTTCATATAGATAATATGAACAGTGGAATGGAATTACCATCTTTTGGGAGGAAAAGATTTTAAAAGATTTCATTCAGAATTAACAACATGTTGTTAATTGACACTTTCAGAAACAAACTGGTGATTTTCATAAAAATGATATTAAGTATCTTTATCTTTGGGTTTTATTTTTACTAAAGAAATCATATTGTAACAGAAAATTCCATTAATGTACAAAAATTAATCAAAATGATTGTGTATTACAAATAAAAAAGAAGCTGGCTATACAAAATGCACTTTGGGTTATTGTTAAAATTATACAAACAATTCCATTTGCATTGTAATGGGTATCAGTTGACACATATGGAAGTTAAGGGACTTTATACTTTGATTTAAAATAAATATTCCACATTTTTATGGAGAGGAATGAGAAATAATTTTTACATTTAAAAAAATCATTGTTACTTACAAATACATGAATCTATATTATGATTTGTAATGTTATTTAAGTTAAAATAATTTCATCAACATTAGAAAATATGCTAATATAATTTTGTATGTCTAAGCTCTCATTGAATCCTGTAGTAAGAATTGAAATAATATTTTCATGTTTGTGCTTTAAAATAATCCTTCAATTAGCATTTTATTTGATAAAATTTTAAAAGGTAAAAAATCATTAATATGAAGAAAATATGCCAATCCCTATATAATATGTAGAATGCTGATACAAATCTTAATTTAAATACTTATAAAAATACTTAACAAATTTATAATTTTATCATAAATGAAAGTATTTATAAATGTCAAGATAATTTCCAAATATCTTGATCCTGATCGGTCATGTATGTGATTCATAATATAGTTACCCTGCCCATTTTAACAGCTTGGAATTTCCAGCAGTAAGGGCCATCTCCTAATTTTGACCAGCATTTCAAAGCCATGTTGGAGAAATTTACTTTAAATCTGAGCTGCATATCCATAGTTGAGCCCTTACTCCTTCTGGGCAATCCTTTAATCTCATTATTATTGGTTTCTTATTTCATTCCCTACTTGTGGTGATGTTCCCAAACCTCTTTTTCTTTTTACTCAAGTACCTCATTCTTCTATTCTTCCACACTCAACATTAATTTTCAACTCTTACTTTCAGGGCATGGCCATCTGTGAGCAATCTCACAGTTCCTCACCCCAGTATCTCAAAAACACATCCTTTCACTTCTAACTTCATTTTAAGAAAAAGCTATCTCAAAAAATCATGCTTTTACTTCTAACTTCTTTAATTTTAAGGAATAATGTCACTTTTCTTTTATATGATTAACTCCCTAACCAATATTTGTGACTCCATACCATTTCCTCTGATCCCCTTGATTGCTAGTTTTCTTTTCCTCTTCAAATGATCTTGTGTTTCTATATCTATTTAGATATTGCATCCCTCAGTAGAACATAAGCTCCTTGATGGCAAGGACTGGATTTTTTTGCTTTTTTTCTTTGTATCTTTGTATTATATTCTTTGTTTTGATGTTCCTCATTCTTCTCACATTCAGTTTTTGTTCAGTCATTTTTTCTAACATGTCTGACTCTTTGAGACCCCATTTAGTGTTTTCATGGCAAAGATACTAAAGTAGTTTGCCATTTCCTTCTTCAGCTTATTTGACAGATGAAGAAAAGCAAAAAGCAAACAGCTTCAGGTGACTTGTCCAAAGTCACACAGCAAGTAAGTTTTTAAGTCCAGCTCTAAACTCATGAAGATGAGTTTTCCTAACCCTAGGCCCAGCACTCTGTCTATTGTACCACATACCTGCCCTCCTTGTACTTAGTATGTACTTATCATATTGTTCAAAAAAGCCAGGTTAGACTTTATCAAAAGTAGCTTATGCCATACTAATTCCATTTCCTTTTTTGATAGTATTACTAAATTGGTAAATAAGGGAAAAGCTACCAACTCAGTTATCAAGATTTTTAAAAGTGTTCAATGCATTTTTGTACTATTTTTGTGAAAAAGATGAGGAGGTTAAAATCGGATAGTAATTAAATGGATTTGGAACTGTCTGGATTACTAGATTCAAAGAGTCTCTTGTTCCTAAATATACAAAGAGTATGTTAGTTCCCACAAAGTACAAAACTGAAATTTGCAAACCAGTGACAAGATAAGTAGTGCATGTTAAGTTTACAGAGCTCTTTCTATCCTGTATACTTGACTTATTATTGTATTAAATTAATTTCATATCAAAAATTAGGTGGAAAAGAAAATAACTTCATGATTGAAAATTTGTTGTTAGCTAAGATAATCTCAGGGACCATTTCTTATCCTGTAAATACATGGCTTGGAGTAAATAAATTTTAAATATTAAAGTAAGAAACTTTCCCCTTTTTTGTTTCTGTTTTAAACAAAACAATTTTTAAAGAAATCACTTAAAATTCCTAACACTTACTTCAAGACTTAGTTACCTAAGTGATCTGTGATCTCTTTGGGACTGAGCACATCTTTCTGAGTACCTAAGCAGTGACATAGACTGCTTTGTAAACTTAGTGGAAGAACTTCAGAAGTTTCTTTGACTTAAAGTTTCATAACTATTTAAGGAGTTTAGTGAAGTGTCTTTCAACACTTTACTAGAATGGTCCTCACATAACAGATATACAGTCTAGATGAACAGGGTTTGAAGCTTTGCCTAGTTTGGGAGATCATACCAGAGCTTATTCTGCCAGCATAGCCTTTAAGAATATAGGATCACTTTCCTGCTAAGAGGAAGCACCAAATTGGAGTGTTGGCAGAACACTGGATATGATATAGAAATCAATGAACCCCAAAGGAAAAAAAATTGTATAGTTTACACATATCCCTGATTAACCTTAATGTTAGTTGATTCCCTCTGTTGATTATCTCCCATTTATTCTATATGTAGGTTGTTTGTACAAAATTGGTTTTATGTGTTATCTTCCCACTAGACTCTAAGCTCCTGGAGAACAAGGATGGTCTTTTGCCTTCCTTTTTATTGCCAATGCTCAACACATTGGCTGGTATAGAGTAAGGGCTTAAATTCTTGCTCCTTGATTTATGTGTACAATTTAATGGTTTCATAGGGGTAGTGAAAGATGAATATGGGGGAAAAATTGCATCCCTTTTACTTTCCCCACTGCTACTTTTTTTAGTATACCTCTTCCTCCTATAATTCTCCAAAACCTTAACAAAGTAGTTATGGTCAGGACAGATAATTCATTCATTCAAAAAAATTTGTAGTATTAAGAGTCTACTCTGTCCAGGAAACTGTGTTAGGTACTGGGAAAGAGACAGTTTAAGTACAATGGTGATGGCTCCACAGAGCTTATGACCAATTAGGCAGTTACCATATAATCACTGAAATGGGTCACATAAAAGGGGATTCAAGAGATTTAAAATAGATTCATTTTGAAGATTCCAGGGAAAAGTTACTATTGATAGAGGAGGAACAATTATCAAAGACCTCATAGAAATAGCATTTGTTTTCTACCACCAAGGATATTCAGGGACATTGCAGGCAGAGAATAGACTGTGAAAAATAGGAGGTAAGAAATAATAGAACCTGGCCAAAGGAACAACAACAGACAATTTTAGCCAGAGCTCAGTGTATATGCAAGGGATATCCTATCCAATACAGCTGGAAAGGTATAGTTCCAAAATGGATATGAAAGGTGAAGGACAAGAAGGATTAATTCAATCAATGAGCATTTATTAAATCCTTACTTTTATGACAGGCACTCTGATAAGGGCTTCACATACAGAGGCCAAAACAGAGCTCATAGTCTAAAGAAAGAGAGAGCATGCAGAGAAGTACAAATATACAAAATATTCAGAGAAGATGGAAAATGACATCAGAGGAAAGATGGGGAGAAGAAAGAAGAAATGGGTGAAGGAACAGGGAAAGACCTGTAGAAGATGAGATAGCCTGTGCAAAGACAAAATCTGGAGATAGAGTACCAGGTTTGAAGAATATCAAGGAGGCTGAATGTTAAGAATGCTTGAAGAGGCATAAGGTATAGGAAGATTAGCAAAGAAGGAAGAAGGGAAGTTATAAAGAATGGTAAAAAGCCGAGGACTCTATCATTTGTTCCTGAAGATAATACAAATTCACTAGAGCCATGTTGTCAAACCTGTGGCACACATGGCATTTCTCACATCACTCACCTCTCTGCCCAGTTACCCAATGAGAGTGCTTCCTCCCTCCCCTGTCCAGGGTAAAGAGGCAGCTCATGTGCAGCTTGAGGGTTGCAGTTTAGGCATTCAGGCTCTAAATGATTCAGCATCACTACATTAGAGCCTATTCAATTCAAAGGTTCTGTGGCATAGTTAGACATGCACTTCAAGAAAATCCCTGTGGCAACTGAATAGAAAATGAATTGCAGTGAGTAGTCCACATTAGCAGAGAGGAGGTCCTGGACTGAAGTACTGATTGTAGAATGAAGCGAAGGAGACATATCCAAGAGATTTTGTAAAGTCAGAAATAAGAAGATTCAACAAACATGTATGGTGAGATGTATGAGAGTGAGGAGTACTAAAGAATGATATGAAATTGGTGAACCTAAGTAACTGGGAGGATAATGGTTCACTCCACGGATAATGAGAAAGTTGGGAAGAGGGAAAGGTATTTTGGACACCATAATAAATTGAGTTTTTTTGTTACTGATGAGTTTGAGGTGCCTACAGGACATCCAATTCAAGACCTCCAAAAGGCAGCTGATTATGTTTAACTGTAGCTCAGGAGAGAGATAAATATAGACATAAAGAAATGGAAAATAGGGATGATAAAATCACTAGGTGAGATGGCATAGAGAAGGAGTCTTAAGACAGAGTTTTGTGGAATATACAGAGTTATTTCACATGATTTGGATGGAGAAACAGCAAAAGAAAACTGGGAAAAGTGGAAAAATAAGGTAGGAAAAGAACCAGGAGAGAATAATGTTACCAACATGTAGAGAGGAAAGAAAATACAGAAAGAGACAGTGATCAAGGATAAAAGGCTAGAGACAAGTAAAAAGGATAGAGGATGTAAAGAGGTTATTAAATTTGACAATTAAGAGATCCACTTCATTTGAATGATTAAATTAGAATCCATGGATAATTCCAAGGTGTGACCATGCATTAGATGGTGGCATTACTCATAGAGTAGAGGTCAGAAGGAGGGCCAAAGTTTTGGGAAAACATAATATATGTCTTATTTTCAACATATTGGATTAGAGATGCCTTTGGGATATTTAGCTGGTAATACTGGAAATGTGAGACTGGTAATGGTAAAAAATCAGGGCTAAATATATTGATTTAGTAGTCATTCTTTTAATAGACTGTAACTGAAACCTTGGAAATGAATGAGATTCCAAAGGAAGTTAGTGTAGAGAGAAAAGAAGACCAAAAACAAAACTTTGGGAAATATCCAAAATGAGGAACTAGTGAAAAGGCAGAAAAAAAGCAGTTAGGAAAGCAAAAGAAGATCAAGAAAATGTAGTTATTAATGATGAAATGGGTTTCAGTATTTATTCTATTTCCCTTTTTCTTCACCTTGATTTTATAACCTAAGCAATAAATTGGAGAAGGTAGAGTTGGACATTGGAAATCCTACTCATAAAGGAAAATTTAAGAGTGTGTATGTCCTTAGTATGTCCTTTTAAACTGGAATGACTTTTTTTCTGTGTTGATACATTTTATAGCATAAATATTTTCTACATTTCATTTTGGAGAAAATATATCCCTGAAAAGTAATATTTAATCATTATTTTTATCAAATTGCCTGCTTATGTCTTTATATAATATTCCCCAATTAAAATTATTTTGGTACCATTCATTATTATTTTTAATATTTTCTTTTTCAAATACTAAAAATTTAAATTAGCATTACAATAGTCCCCAAATTTAAAAAATTGAAAATTTTTTTGAATTCAATTTTTCTTTCTGAAATGTCTTATTCTATCTAAATGTTTTAATCTACTTCCAATTATATAAATAAGAAAAATATAAGTAATTTTTTCCTAAACTGAAATAGCACAACAAGAATAATCATAAGATTGTATATATAATCTTCATAAAATCATTTTGAAAGAAATTGCTATGAAATTAATGCCTATGTAGCAATTTTCTGTGGGCACAATTTTAGATGCTTTAAGTTTAGCTGGTAATATTATTTTGGTTAATGTATGTCTTTTTAAAAAAATGTTTTCATGAAAACTATAGTTCTATGTTTAAAACTCCAACAGTAAAGGGTATCTTTTAAATTTTACTGGAATAAATATAACAATAAAACTATATTGTTTTAAAATGTAGCCAAATATATTTTCATTCAAGATTTTTTTCATAATTAAGGATGTTATTAATTTCTTGAGTAATTCCAAAAATTAAGAATGTAACATCCCTGGGTGAAAAAAAAAATAATTCCTGTGAAATTTCTGACATTTTTCATTTGGCTAATGAGAAATTTCTAATTAGTAAAAATTTAAATGATGTTTCAATATTTTATATCAAAAATGTAAGAAAAAACTGAAATAATGTCAGTTTTTATTCAAAATGTCAAAAAGAAATTCCCAAATAAATTTTATTTTTTCTAATTTTATTGTTTTTTTCCTTCATGAAACATGACAATTCCATGTGTTGTAATAAGTTTAAGTTGCATGTGTTTTTAAAAATCAATGACATTCTCTTGCATATACTATAGAAGTAGCATTTCAATGCCAAATGAGCCACAATGGTCTGACCTTATCTGATGAGTGTCATGAAAGTTTTATTCTATCTCCATCCCTTTCCCTGTAAACCAAACTGCAAAATATAGCAACCCCAGAGCTGTTAATAAATTCTTGATCAAAAAATATAATGATGTGGGTATACCGGAGTGCGTTAGTGGCCTCAAGGTCAGGAGCTTGAGGGCAAAGGCAAGCTGGACACCCTGCAGCCCCTATGGAGCATCCCAATATCCTTCAGTGTGTACAAGGGTATATATAAAATCCTAAAATCACTTATATTTTCATTTCATAGTATACACATGGTTTCTTTATGGTAAAGATTATTCTAGTTGTTTTTCTTAGTAATGTTTCACAGTATTATTGGTGTCATACATATATGTATCTAAGAGAATTTAGTTTACCCCAAATTACAAGTTTTAGTCAGTTATCATAAAAGTAGATAAAACTAAAAAAACAGTTTGAGTGGGGATTAGAGAGATGTTACATTTTATTTGTATTAGATCCTACTTTTAAAGAAGCAGTGTGTGCCATAGCTATAGACTTAGAATCAGGAAAACCCAAATTCAAATCCTGACTCAGACACTTAGTACCAGTGTGGCCCTGGGAAAATGACTTAAATGCTCTGTCTTCATTTTCACATCAGTAAAATAAGGAAATAATGTTGAGTGGCCTCTAAGGTCCTTTCTAGGTCCAAATATAAAATCCTATGAATCATTTTTGATCAAAATAGACAAATGAAACTTGAGATTACCTAATATCCTTTTAAAATTATGTTCTTCTCTATTTACATGGAAAAAATAATTTTAAACATTTTTTTTTAAGTTTTGAGTTCCAAATTTTCTAACTACTTCCTAATCTTCATCCATCCCTCCCTCCCAGTCACTCCTGCCTGAGATGGTAAGCAATCTAGTATAGATTTTACATGTGTCATCATGTAAAACATTTTTCATATTAGTCATTTTGAGGAAGATAGCTCAAAATAAAAAAATGAAATATAGTATCACTAAGTATTATTAAAAGTTCTAATGAATTAACTTTACTATCAATTGGATTCTTATTTTATCCTATTCAAACAAGAGTAATAAAAAATATTGAAATCATTCTATAGAATTTTGTGTGTGTGTATATTTTTTTCATCTTGGTGTAACTACCTTAATGCTTATTTTATACATCAATACTCCAGAGACCTTTCTTGACTTTTTCATATAAGTTTTCCTTCCCCTGTCCACCTGCCCCATATCCAGCACAAATTACAATTCTCTTTCCTTGGTTGATAGTTTTTTTTAATTTCTATGGCAGACTTGTGATGGGTCTATCCGAAATTGGCTGAGACTTCACAACTTGATATGATCTGCTGTAGTTTGTGCATTGTTTGCATTATCTTTGAGAATCCAAGGTTACCCAAATATCAAGAGTAAGCTTTGCATCAAGACAGTTTTTGACTAGCTTACAAATATTCCCATTTTTTCATTTTGTCAGTAGTGTTGAGTCTTTAAAATTATACAAGCTCTGAATGAAACTTTAGCTGTAATTCAATTCAGTGAATATGTATTAAGCTTTGACTGTGTTCTAGGACCCAAGAAAGATTAAAAGTTTTATAAACCATGGCCCTTGCTTTCATGTTGCTTTATACACAAAAAAAGAAGATAAGTATAAGAGAAATTTGACATGTAATATATGATAAACTAAAAAGAAAGTGCAAAAATGGGAGCTTCAGGAATTCCAGAGAAATTAGAGCATTGAGTTGAATCTAACAAAAAAATAGAAATTCAAGAAAAATGAGAGGAAGGAGGGTATTCCAGGCATAAAGAATAATATGAATAAAGACAATATGACAGGAAACATGAAAGGAGATCAGGGGGAAAAGTATGTATTAACTTCAGGTCAGTAGAATTGGTTTGAAATTCTTTGAGACCAGATGTAGGATTTCTGAATATGATTTTGTTGAATTTTTTGTTTTGTTTTCTAATTGTGAATTTTAAAATTTATTGTTTTCTAATTATGAGCATCAAATTTTTATTGATTTCTGGTCATGAGTTTATTGAAATTTTGTTATGATTTCTGATTATGAGTTTATTAAATTTGGGAGGGATCAGGTTTATGAATTTCTGATAACAGAACTCCCTTTTCCAATTCAGATTTGTACCTGCTCTATAATTTATTCATAGAGTGTTTCCAGGGTGGGGGGAGTGAGAGGTTGTGTCTTGAATTCAGACAGCCAATATGTTCAAAATAAAGGACCTGGATTCAACCTTACTAACTCCAGAGCTAGCTCTCTGTCCACTGCCTGTCAATTTTAAATAAACTTTGTAATTTATGATGGTAATTATTTGGAAAAAATCAAGCAAAGATATAGTATTAAACTATACTGTGTAGGTAACAAGGAGTCATTATTTTGAGCCAAAAATATAAGATAATCAGATTTATATATAAGGTGTATACACATATATTGGGGGGAAGGGAAACATGGAGACAGGAATACTATTACTTAGGTAATGAGAGCTTCCACTTGAATGGTAGTTATGGGATTAAGAGTAAAAGCAGTGGATAAAAGAGATAAAAGACTGGATACAGGAGGCAAAAGAGAAGATTCTTCTATTATAACATGGACAACTGGGTAAACTGTAATGCAAATCCCAAAATAGTGGTCTGAAGATGGAACATGTTTTTGAGATTAATTATTTTTCAGCTAATTATTTTTCAGGAATGTTAAATTTAGGGGCAATTAGAATACTAGAAGAAGGAAATGGGAGCCTGAGAGGCAAGCAAGCCTAGAGATGTAATCTTGGACATAACCAAATCCATGATAATAAGTATCATAAAATGTGGTATAATACTTTGGAAAGAATCCTGGATTTGTAATTAGTGGAACTGGGTTCAAATGTTGGTCAAGTCACTTAATTTCTCTTCATCACAATTTCCTGACCCCTAAAATTAATGAGTCTCCAAAATTAGTGTGATACTAGATTCTTTTTGTGTATGATGATCTCTGGCAGTTTGGTGAAGCCCATGGATCCCTTTTGAGAATGTTTTTAAATGCTTAAACTAAAGTAGGATCACAAAGGAAACCAGGTCTATTGAAAATACACTAAGCAGAACATTAAAAAACAAACCAAGTTCATCGACTCTAAGTTAAGAACTACTGTAATAAATAGATAACCTGAAAATTTGTTTCCAGTTCACAGTCTATGCTCTCATGATCTTTTGAAAGCCACAGGAGAGAAAATAGAGAAGAGTACAGCACTCCAAGGAACTATCACCATGAATATTAAGAAACGGAATGAAAGATGAAAAGAGGGACATTTGGATTTAGATTAGTGATGTCTGAAGTACCGTCTTTTGATGTTGTGATTTCATGATTAACAAGATACTGGTGAACTTTCAATTAATCAGCTCACAAAGTGTCTTAAGTACCTACTGTATGCAGAACAAACTGGAAAGGTGAAATAGTTTTTAAAAGATCTATCTCTTTTACTAATGGACCTAACAGCTTCATAAGGGACTAAGTTAAAAATACATGTAACTGGAATACAGCGATTAGAGGGAAATTTCCATAGAAATTTGGGAAAACAGGCCATATTAGAAAAGTATAATTGAGGAACAAATGGCTAGTAAAGGAGTGAAGGTGTAGATTAATTTTAAAAGAAATTTGATATTGAAAGGTATTAAAGAAGGGATGGAATGTAAGTGGGTAAGGTTAAAAGGTCAACCTAATGGATTTGGATTAGATTACCTCTGAGGTCCCTTCTACCTCCATATCAAAGGGATAAATGCTTGGCCAGGAACCTCTAAAACCTGGGAAGATATGAGACCAAGGTCAAAGGAAGATAGATTAGCTTTAAAAGTATGTAAATATCTTTTTCTTTGAGGGAGAAAGGGGGGTGGGTGGGAAAAAGTGGGAATGGTCATAATGCTAAGAAGTGTTTAGGCATGGAGGATGGGATTTGAGGTCCCTTCTCAGTGATAAAAAAAGTCAAATCATCTTCGATAAAAAGAATTGGTGGGGTGGGCGGAAGGTATAGCAATTGAGAACTTGAGAAAAGAGAGGGAAGAGTAAATACTACACTTCTGTGGAGAATGAGTTAATAAAAGTAAGAAAAATTGTAAAGTATCAGTGAGAGCCCTTCCTAAAGATTACAAAATATAGCCTATTTCCAACATTGCCCAGCATAGGAGTAGTATCTTTTAAATAGGTGGTTCACAATAAATATTTTGATTTGATTTACATATTATTCATTTTATTCTGTGAGCACTAATAAGAGCAAGCAAAAAAAATAGCTCAACATTTCAAAGAAATAATAATTAAAAATAATAAAGTAAATTAGTAGTCCATCTATCCAGGAACATGAATCAATTATAATTTTTCACTACAACTATATTATTTTACTTGCCCAGTAACTAACAGCTTTGGTTCATTCATAATTTTATATTTTCAGTTTACTTTAATGTTAAAGAAAGCTCTTTTAATTTGTTTTCAAAATAAAATTCTTTGTGGTTTTAGAAATGTAAGCAAAAATAGCTTTTAAAATTGACATTAGGTTGGTAATTTCTAGGAAGATAACAATAGAAAATAACACCATCCATGTACATAGAGCATAAGCTTTGAATCTATTTTCTATTAGTATTTTCACTGGTATAATGTTATATCATTATAAAATTTTATTAACATGGATTGAAGCATAGTTAGCCTCATTCAGCTTGTTAGCTCTAAAAGATTCAATTTTCCTAATGTTCAAACTAATACTTTTCCTATGTTGCTTTAGTGCTTACTGTTATTAACTAGTACTAATTCATATTTGTTTTCTTAACCTTTTAATAGTTTGAAAATGTTTCTTCAGCTTTAGAATGGAAAGCATGTCCTATATATACAGTCTTTGCAATACAAATTAAATTTTACTTTAAAAAGTATTCTCATGTTACAGAATAGAGTTTTAGCATTGTAAGAGATATTAAGGGAACATCTAGTCCAACTCCTTGATTTTATAAATGAAGAAACTGAAGCATACAGGGAGATATCATATGACTTGCCCAAGGTCACACAGCTAGCAGAACTGAGGCTATTTCTACTATAAAATCCCTCCAAACTCTAGTGCTTTCTCAGTGACACCATAACATTTATTTTGAAGTGAAAATTAATTATATTTTATAAAAAAACATAAGTTAATTCAGAGATGATGTAAGAAGAGTTTATGGTTTGTTAAAAGTTATTTAATTGTTCCTGTACTTCTTGAATTAGGACTTACTCCTTTACCACAATTTTCAATCCTTTTATCCATTCCCTTCCATAACTGCATATTGCATCTCACTCTAAGAGGTAACTGAGTGAGTTGTACAGTGATAAATTTTTCTTGTTAGGAGAAATTACATCCACTAACTTGAGCTACTTCAGCATGAAATTGAAAAAGAATCATTTTGTCTTAATTTACATTCTTGATTCAATGAGAAAAATGTGGATTAACCCAACAGAACTACAGATGCATTTCATCAGAAACTAAAGGTAAACTAAAACTGGAACCATTAGAACTTCATCAAATTGTACATCCTTCACATTTATTAAAATACACCTGAAGCAAGGTTATAAAGGTTAGTTATCCTGAGCTATTTTTGTATTTGCAAATATAGATTCCTATACTTTGGTTCTATTTTTTTGTTTTAAAGAAAAAAAATATGTATATATCTTTATCAATAATTGTCTGGGTTTTCTATTTCTTACCTTAGCAGTGCACATCATTCGTTAATCAAAATCACTGGGATAGTGCTGCGGTTCACTAGCCTTAGGAGCTGCTATTTGCCTGGAATAAATTACATGAAAACATGTTGATTGATAGATGTTGCATGTCAGAAAAGAAGATAACTGTATCTTCAGCTTACTAAAAGGTCATGCACACAGAGTAATAGGAACAGCCACAGACAACTTTGAGATAAAGTGTATTGTACAAAGGTGTGCAGTCTCCTAGCCAGGAAACATGGACTCAAAACCATTGTCTTTTCAAATACAAATTATAGATCTAGTTACATTGAAGTACTAAGATAAAGCACATTGTGGTGTTCTCTCTCTCTCTCTCTCTCTCTCTCATCTTGCATGTCTATACAGTTTAAAGTTTCACTTTAATAATTATGGTGACTTTTGTTATGTGGTAGACTCATTATGAAATGCATACACCTTTAAAAATCAACATTAAAACCCCTTAAAAAGACAAAAATTACTCAAGATTAAAGATTTTTTAAATGGAAAAGTGACATCATGAAATATTCAGTGTTATGGAAACAAAAATTAAAAATTCTAAGTTTCTGATATTTTATCCTTCTTTTTAATTTTGATTACTGCCCATATCTAATGGACTCAGTAGAAATACATCTGTGGATGTAGACACAGTGACTACAAAAAAAAAAACTCACTACATTTCCAAATGGTAGTGTTTTTTCCTTATATTCAGTTATATTTGCATATTGTAAGAATAATACTGACTTTAATTACATGCAATTTTATGACAGACTTATGTTTTCTATAGATAGATAATTTTTAAAATATATTTGTGTTACATAGTCAGGTTATTAATGGTCAGGACTGGATCTTTGAATTTACTAATAGAGAAAACATCCCAGGTAAACAATTCATTCTACTAAGGGAGGTAGTCACCTTGCATGCAAATTAGAGTGGTTCAAAGCATTTAGAGGTTAAGAGACTTGCCCAGGGTCATTTGGTCATTATGTTTCAATGGTGAGCCCTGGGCCTATGACATCCTTGATTCTAGGCTGTTTTATCTATACACAAAGACATTTTGTCTCTTGCAAACTTACATTTGAAGAAAAACATTACTTCTCTGGTTAGCAGTTCACATCTGCATTACTATTGCATATTTCAAAGTAGTTTGAAGAGATTAACAAATATAGCTTTTAAAACTGAATGTTTTTAGGTAGAATGAGGCCGGCCAGTTTCTTATCTGCACCCAAATTACTTTGTTCTCCAGCAGAGCTGCCAAACTGTCAAACTGTCCAGCTCTACTATATAACAAAGATTCTGTTGTATTGTAAAGATATTCATAACAATTTTTATGGAAGACTGAAAGTGTATAAGTTCACAGTTGTAGCGATAACATGGCACTCTGCACTGTTTGGCTTGTTTATATTGGCATAGATCCCCAAAGTGTAGACTGACAGAGTCATGCAGAACTCTGGTATTTGAGCTGAAATTTACACACTTTAAGTGATGAACTAAACAGGCTGGTGTTTTCTTTTTCTTACTCAAAAAGTGCAAGGTTACACAATACAGACGGTTTTCATCTTTTCCCATAAATGCACAGATTCCTGGGATATAAATGACTGAATTCATCACCAATTCATCAGGGACGCTGAGCTATGCAGTTCTGTTTACAGTGGCAGAAAGTTAATATAAATTTTCATCAGAAGGGGAAGTTTACACATATGATTCTATTTGTCCTTCATTATTAGCACCTGAGTCTAGGCTAGAACGCATAATTGTCTACAGGCACAGGCCAAATAGATGCAAGGGAAAGGCAAATAAGCACACCAAAAATAATTTTATGGTTGTCTGTTACAATTCTCTCACTGGGATTCTTAATCTAGAAAATCAATAAACAACAGGAGTGAAACTCTTTTCCTCTACTCAGGCATGGTAGAGGCAAAAGTAGCACACAGAAAGACTATTGTTGTCTGTCTGTCTCTCTCTGTCTCTGTCTCTCTGTCTCTCTCTCTCTCTCTCTCTCTCTCAATCTCAATCTCTCTCTCTCTCTCTCTCTCTCTCTCTCTCTCTCTCTCTAGGTCTTCACTTTATTCCTTGTACAAGAATTTATACAAAGTTTCTACTTAAGGCAAAGGTATATCATGGGATATCCTATTAATTTATATGTTTTAGCCTAAAAAGTAGAGCTTGTGCAGATGTTCAAATGGCAAATTCTACATAATATCACACTTTTGTTTCATTTTAAAATAATATTCCAGGTGAGGTTCATCTTTTGTAAATAGCAAACAGAATTAAACATAAATGTACACAATCTTTAAAGAACAACTAAAGACAACAGTAAATACAAAGAGGTGGTGCTAAAAGTACAAAAATAGATACTGTTTTTAGCTCAGACTTTAATATAATTATTTTCCCCTTAATATAGCAACAGTACTTGGTTATTGTAACCTACTTGTAAATGAATGTCATAAAGGATTCACATCTACAAGGTCTTGAATATAACTAATTGAGCATTAAAAGGAAACTTATAACATTGTTTTCTTTCCTTTGATTCCTTTAAATCTAAACTGGTTTACTTTTGGCTGCCATTGAAAGTGTTTTTGCTCTCAGTTTCCCTGTCCATCTGGATCTCCTTCATAGCCAGTTATGACTGGCCCTTACTTACTTTACTATGAAACATGTCTACTTCTCTGGTTACTAGTGCAAAATTCAATTTTATTCTGATTGGTCAGTTTGGATAGCTGCTATGGCCTGTTATATTTAGACCTTATATTTACTTATGTTGCCCATTAAAAAATAATGTTGAATCTTTTATATATTTAGGTAAAGATAAAATTCTGTGGAGTGCAGTGTTTGTAGGACACACAGAAGAACAGATAAAACTGAAATTACTTATTGTGAATAGTCCTTAGAAATGCAAGCTTTTATATAAGAGACAAAAAAAGAGCAAAAAAAATGTTTCACATAAAATCAGTTTTGTTCCTTTTTTTTCCTATTCCATTCCCCTTATAATCCCATCTTTACTTTGACCAAATTGTTTTAGATGCCTTAATTTAAATATATCAAAGGTAAAGATGTACTATCATGTTAATGATACTCCTGCTGTTCCTGATTTCTAACAATTATTGTCCCCTGAAATATACCTATAATGAAAGCCTCACAGAACTCTTCAAGCTACCATGAAGGTTAGACTGTCTTAAGTAGACTAATAGGCTGAAATGTATTTCATGATACTTCCTATACTAATTGTTATACTGTAATTCTTTAGAGATTCATAACGTATCACATACATCTTTTTTCTTCAGTAGTCTTCTTTGAAGTCAGTGAATATCTTCATTGAAATGAGAATAGCACCCTTATTTGGATGATAGGGAAAAAAGCCACAAGGCTATGTCTGTGAGAGGCTAAAAATTCAAATGAAAACTGAAATATGAGTCACTAATATGTGTTCTAATATAAAAACATTTTTACATATATGACCCATGTTCAGATAAGCAAATGATTATTAGTTTTTATTCATATATTTATGATCATAAATATAATTCTTACATATACCTGACCCTTCTACTTCCCTGTTATGCAGACACTAAGTATAGTATTCAAAAAATATTTGAGAAGACATAGTGCCCAGGCTGGAGTATCAATTTAACTCTATCCATAATACTTTTTCAGTCAAATAAACTTATATCTAAATCTCTATGTATATACAGTTATCCTTTTTTTTAATTTGCTGTTTTAAATTTAACATTTAAATAGTTACTAGATCAAAAAATTTTGTTGGAAATATCAATTCAGTGCTATGTATAGATTTAAAAAAATTCTGTCTTCTAATTTTTGAGGCCCTATTATCTATTTCACACTAAAAGTTCAGAAAATTATGCAGTAAGACTTTACATTAGTTAAATACATTAAAATGGAAACAATTGTAAGCATAGGATTTTTACTATTACTCTAATAAACACAAAATAAAATGGACATTCCACTTGCATAGTGTAGCAGAAGAAAAAAAAGCATAGAAAACTGTGGGTGTATGATTGTGTAAGGTGGTTTTTTTTTTAATATATAATAAATTTAAAATGTAAAGATCAAAGTAGTCATGGTTGTCTATGTTTTTTTTCCTGTCCTTTCTATACTTACCTGTGCATTTAAAAAAATTTCAGTTACCCTCTATCTTCCTTTTTAGTTACTTATTCCATCTGCTACTCTCTACCCTCCTACTTTATACCACCAAATGAAAAGAAAACCAAAGCCTTTGCAACATAACCATAGTCAACCAAAACAAATTCCCATACTGGATATGTTTGAAAACATGTCTTATTCTATATCTTGAGTTCATCACCTGTCAAGATAATTTATCATCAGCCCTCTGGAATCCATGTTGATCACTGTTTTTTTTAGACTTCTTAAGCCTTTCAAATTATTTTTCTTTATTATGTCATTATTGCCAAAAGTATCTTCTTGGTTTTGCCCTCTTCACTTTGCATTTGTCTCATTAGCTTTCTCTCAAATTGTCCTTTTCATAATCATTTAGGGATGTATCACATGCCAAAATTTGTTTAGCCATTTCTCAACAAGTCTCCTCCCTCAGTTTCCATTTCTTTTTGATACAACAACAAAAAAGCTAATATAAATATTTTTGTACTTCTGGGTCCTTTTCTTCCTTTACTTACCCTGAAGTTTAAGTGTAAATACTATTTTAGGAGAGAAAAGGTATTCAAGCCTTTGAAAATATTGATGTTAATTGTATATGAATGTTTATTTTCTCTCCACTAAGTAGATCGTAGAATCTAAGCATTCAAAAGGAACACTTACCTAAGAGACCACCAAACCCAACATATATATGAGCAAGAATTTCTTCTACAGCAGTCCTAATAAGTACTCAACTAGCTTCTGCATAAAGATCTTTAGTGAAGGGGGAAACCACTACCACCTTAGGTAGTTCACTCTTCATTTTGGATAGCTCCAAAAATTCTTAAAAGTTTTCTTTTTATATTATCCCTAAATCTGCTTGTTGACTCCTTGTTTGTTCCTTCCAGTTTTGTTCTCTGGGGCATCATAGAACAAATCCCTCTTCCAGGTGATAGCTTTCTAAGCACTTGAAGATGGTTGTTACTTCACTCCCTAAATCTTTTCCTATTTTCCCTGGTCCTTTAGCCAATCCTCATATAGCATGAACCCTTCTGGAAGTTCTCCTAACCAGAGTACAGCCCTTCAATTATAACTCATTTGGTTCCAATGCAGCCTAAGATGACTTTACCTTTATTGGCTATCACATTCAGCCCTTAGTCTAGTAATTGATTAATTGATATACATTTATTAAGCTCTTGCTTTGTTCTAAGCATGGTAAAACACCAAGATTTTTTGAGATATGCTGCTATCTAGCTTAAAAAAAAATTTTAAACATGAAGATGATTAAAAAAAAAAACAAGTGGAGGATTTTTAATTCATACCTATTAAACTACATCTTACTGAGTTCAGCTCAGTATTCCATCTTCCAAGGCATTTTGGATCCTGAAGCTGAATCCTTTATGATCATCATCCTATCATGATTCATGTGATCTATAAGTTAGATAAACATACCATTTATGCAACTTACAATTTATAGAGCTATAAAACAAAATAATAATCTTTCACTAATGCTAATACCGAAAACAAATCTATCTAAAAATCTTATAACAATCTATCAAACATATCTAAGGCAGGAATGGAAATGTAAAATACCACAAGGCCAAACATGAATCCCTGAGACATTCTACTAGAAACTTCTTAAGTTACCACTGAACCATCTTCAAATATTCTTTGGGCCCAACCATTCAGTTAATTCTGCATCTATATAACTATATTTGACTAAACCCTATCTTTGTATCACATCTGATGATGCAAGAATAGCATGAGACACAGGAAAATACTTTACTAAAAATCTATGTAACAGTAAAACTTCTTGGTACAGGGGACATATAACACTTTCCCCCTCCTTCTAGAGGGGCTCATTCAACTTGTTCTTATCATTCAACTCACTGGATTCAGTCCTAGGATAACCTGGCAATTAAAGAGAAGGATCAGACTTTTTTTCCTTGTGTTCTCTGGCTCTTTAGATCCTTCTCAACTCCTCTATGGGAGCAGAGGGAGAAACTTCCTAAAGCTTTCTGCATCATCCTAAATATTTCATTACTTAGCATTTTTGTGTTCCCCAAAGTGACTAGGGCACAGATCTATACCTACACTAGTTATACAAACTTAATCTACAGCCTTCCCTCTGACTGCCAGTCTCTTTTCAGTCATATCCAACTCTACATGAACCCATTTTGGGATTTTCTTGACAGATATAGAAATGATTTTGCAATTTCTTTCTCTAGCTCATTTTACAGATGAGAAAACTGAGGCAAATAGGATTAACTGACTTGTACCCAGGTCACAAAACTAGTGTCTAATGTTGGATTTGAATTCAGGTCCTCTTGACTCCAAGGTTGGCATTCTATCCTCTTTATCTTGACAATCTAGTAAAAGTCAAAAACAAATAACAGGACCCAAAGTTAGAATAACCTGTTCTTAATTAAGTTTCATTGATTCTTTCAATTGTGATTTCCTTTTCTAGATAGTCACCAACAAATCCCCTCTAGGATTTTTCCTAGAGGCAAAGTCAAGCTCACTGGTCTGTATAGAGTTGAATACTTTATTCTTTCCTTTTGGAAAAATCAAGATCTTTTTGCCCCTCAAGCCCTTTAGCACCTGTCCCTTTCTCGATAGACTTTGTTTTTTCTATTTTATATATATTTCCAGATTACATGTTGATACAATATTTAATAATTGTTTTCTGGCATTTTGTGATCTATGGCCTCTCCTTTATTCCTGCCTCTACCAAGGTAGCAGGCAATAAGATATAGATTGTACCTCTGCAGTCATACAGTTTCATGTTCTTCATTCATAATGTGACTAGGAAAAATTCATGCAGTAAGTAAAGTGAAGAATGATATGCTTCAATCTGCATGTGGACTCATCAGTTCTTTTCCATTTTCATTAGGCTTTCAAAGATTATTAGCTCAGCTTGGTCATTTGTTTATTTTCATTTCCCCCAATAAACTGGTATGTCATTTGCTCAGACCTGATTCTTTTAAATTCATCAGCACAACTAGTTAGTCTATTATTCCCTTCTATACTTATTTTGTAGATATTGACTTCATTATTATTATGAGCTTTTCAAGCTTAAGAACAATCTTCTTATCAGGAAATATAGGGAAAAAAATGAGTAGTGAATTGCTCCATCCTTTTTCTCTGGCCCTCCCATTTGGCCAAGGTACTGATCTGGTCCATTCTTTTATCACCTTTTCTCTACAATTAACCTAACTTCCCTCTGCAACCTACCACCTTTGTTTTCTTTAGTTATCCTGATCAGCCTCCCTTTATTCCAAGTACTTGTGCCATGTTTCTATATTTATCCTGTTACCCTTCCTTGCTTCCTTCAAATTATCAGGATTTCTACTCAGCCACAATTATGTAACTGTCAATTGATGTAACTATGTATTTGGAAGTAATGATTATCATAAGGATAGTTGACACTTCTATAGCCCAATAAGGTTTACAAAGTGCTATATAATTATGATAGATGTGTACAATCAATATTATTATAAGCATTGTAGAGATAAAGAAAATGAAATTTGCAGTGTTGAAGGGACATGACCATGGCCACTCACTTATTAAATGCTAGAGCAAAGATTTGGACTCAATCCTCTTTTATCTTTGAGTCTAATAGTATAAAATTTTATCAGTCTGCATGTATCTTGAAAAAAAATTAATATTTCAGATTTTTCACTGATTTAGATATTTCTTTTTTCCTTTTTCCAAGTTAGTGTAAACAATTGAAGTTTTGATTTTATGTGTATTTATATATGCATGTTTATTTGTAATTTCTATGTAATTTAAATAGAGTATGGTGATTTACATTATAAATGTCAGCAAAAATACATGATAAAATAAGGTTATAGCCTTAGGACATATTCTTTGTCTTTTAAGATAGCTTAAAGCTATTTGAAACTCCTTAAAATTAAGAAAATAATTTTCTTTCTTATATACATACAACACACACACATATAAAACACATACCATGCAAAGGAAAAAGTAGAGTATACAATCTAAATTTTTCAGACTTTGCTTTTTTATCAAAGAGGTCAAAGATTAAATGCCATTGGGAAAAGAATGGCCTATATTATTAGATGAAACTTATTTGTTTCAAAAAAAAATTTAGTAAGGCAACATGACTTTATACTAAGCATAATAGAAAATAAATTTAGGGAATTGCTTATCTCATTCAGGATACATAACAGGATTTTGATTTACTTTCTGCCTCTACAGGTTCATAGAACACTCAATAAATCAAGGGATTTTAAAGAATTTAGTATCTATAAATTTTATAAATTGTTTCCTATGCCTGGAACATATGCACCCCTACCCAATTCTTCATCTGTTACATTTTTACACATCCTTTAAAGCTCAGCTCAATGCTGTCTCTTCACTGGACTCTTTCCAGGATCCTTTATTCAATATCAACTTTTCTTCTGAGAGGTTACATAGCACTGTGTTTTATAAATCTCCTTATCATAAAATGTTGTATATTATACATAGCAATGCTTATTTCTAATCCTATTACTAGACTATAAGCTCTGTGAGGACAGAGATCAAGACCTACCTAAATTTCATATTTCTCCATCATTAATACAGCATAAAATAGGTATACTGAGTAAATGAATAAAGGGATCTTAAAGTTTTATGATATTCAGAGGTAATGAAACCATGTAGTTAAGCTTAAGCTATCCCAACAGAAAAAAGATATCTTAGATTTCCTAAATTATTCTTACAGTCTAAACAAATTCATTCATTCTTTTAAATCTTTCATTATAGTTATTGGAAAATTCACAGATATACCAGTCAGAGAATTGCTGATCATTTGCTTATCGTTTCCATTTTAGATTTTGGTTCTTTTTTTTTTTTAATCAACTAAAGATTTATTTGACTCAGTTTTTGGCTTTCCAGTCAGCCATTTGTAGTTTCATGGAATTCAGTATATGATTCATATAGTTCTTTTCAACAAAATTTAAATATATGTACTTATAAGTTTTAGTTGGGTTATTGATCTAGCAAAGCCAGAGGCTAAGCAAAGGTTTTATTCACTTATTGCTTTGAAAATATTAATGTAAAAAATGATGGTGATGGTAAAAGCTGTATACCACAGTAGATGGAGAAACAGATCTTGAATTGAGAGGCCCTGATTTCAAATCTGGCTTCAGGATTTCATATTTATGTGACACTGGGCAAGTCACTTAACCCCATTTGCCTAGCATTAGCTTTAGTCTTAGAGTCTTTACTAAGAAAGACTGTAAGTAAATTTTGTTTAAAAAATTAGAGATGTTTGTTCTTTTTCTTTAATATAATTATTATTTGAAGTTTATTTTCACACAAAATATATTATTGATTAAAGTAGGTTTTTTTCCTTTTCCTTCTGCGCATTAGATAGTAAAATTTTATAAATGTTTTTATATAACACACTATAAAACAACTTAAATGTATTACCACCCACTCCTTATGTATTCAGTGTTAATAGGAACACTGAAGCTTTTCAGGCTTGGTAGGAAGTTGGGGAAGGGAGGATCTAAATTTGATTTGATTAGCGAATTTCAGTAATTGGGTTACAGTAAGTAGGTCAGTTAAATGAGGAAATCTGAGCTAGTGAAGTGGTCAGCGTCGGTGAGATGGAGAGTACATGGAATAAGTGTGATTTTGCTAAAACTATTACTTTTTAATAAGTGGTAATCCAATTCAAGAAATCTAGTCATGCAATATTTATCAATTTCTAGTCATTTTCAAAAAATATATCTGAAAAAATTTCAGTTACAAACTAGTTATGAAAAAAAGGTTCTTAAGACATGATTAGTTTTTGTGAAATGAGACTTTAATGAAAATTTTTGTTTTCTGTAGTGTACTTACATAATTTTAATCATCATATGTGTACTTATGTCCATCTAGAAGATTATTCACATTTTCTACTTTATTCCTTTTTGTAGGTGTGTGAAATTCTCTACTATTATTTATGTAAAACATAAAGAGTAAGTTGAATGGTTCCAAGAATAATTTCATCCATAGTCTGTCTGTTTTGTGAATGATTTTCTATATGTCAGAAGGCACTGGTTCTTTCTTTTATAATTTTGGTAATAGCTAGGGAAAATCATAATTATAATAATAAAAATAATCATTATAATATAAGGATATATCTGGAAAGATTCTCAAAACTGTTTTACTTAACTGCATAACTACAAATCCCAATGGTAACCACTTCTTATGTTGATATATCATCACCATTTTATCCATTTTTTTGTAGAGGAACAGAATACTAGGAAGTTAAATGACTTGTTCTGTAGTAACAGTCAATAATAACATTAACTCTTCTCTTCATTCTAATCTCTAAACAGTAATACAAGCTGACATTTACATAGTGCTTTAATATTTACAAAGTACTTGCACATTTCCTCATTTGTTCCCAATAGCTTGTGATGTACATAGGGAGAGAATTACCTCCATTTTACAGATTATGAAATTGATGCTCAGTGAAGGTTAAATGGTTTGCTAGGATCAAACATCCATTGAATTTCAGAAGGATCTGAACCTTGCCTCAAAGATCTACACTTTTACCATCATTCCACACTACTTCTGGATAGTACCCTTTTGTGGCATATTTAAATTCCAGTTTCTTCCTTTCCTTCAAACAAAATTTTGCAGAGGAACTCCTGTGTATTACGACAGAATTATTATATATCCTAGAAAATTCACTCCTTTTGCCATTCTCCAAACTCTTGTATATGTCAGTTAAGGTACTTCTAGTCTATGCCTTACTGTCCTTAGTATTGGCCGTTAAATGTAAGATTTCTAAACTCAAAGATGGAGGGAAGGAATTATTATTTCTTACATGTGAATGATTGTATAAGTGAACCACATTCAATGAGAGCAGAAATGCTTTGACTCCATATTAATGTATTGATATTAGACTCAGGCTAAGGTTCCTCAAATTTAATTTCTCCTATCATGACTCATTTATTTTTCCTTTTTGCAGGCTAAGTTCCTGAAAAACAGTGGTCTGTTCCATCCACCTACGTTTTGTAGTTAAGCCTGTTATTCATTAAGATGGGTGTTGAAAGGGATATTATTTTATTCTTGACAAGAAATTTGAATACATCCTAGAACACTCATGACAAGGTACCATAGATAGAGCTTCCCTTTGAAGATTTCTGGTATTTTGAAGATAACTCATTCTAGTTTTGAAAAACCTTAATTAATTGACATAGTTTATAGATAGAAAAGCTAAAGAACAGAGAGTAAAGATTATGGATTGAAAGAAAGTAAATAATAGTAGGGAATCATTTTAAGTACATAAAAGTATTTAAAGATTGAACTCAAATTTGCAAGAATTTCCTTTTGCAGTTTTTACAACTTGACAAGGTAGATTTTATGATTTTAAACTCCTCTTAAATTAAAACCTTTTTCAGAAGCTAACACATAATCTTCTTTTGAACCAAACATATAAAAGTAGGGAAAAAGGCCATTTAAAAAAATACACTGACATTTCCCAATGTCTCTTGATACAAACTGGTTATGTGTTGGCGCAATGAAAAAGATATAAATCAAAGAATCCGCAAAGGAAAGCTTTTGCATCAAAAGTTGGACTCGCATCAATGAATCTCCAAAAAGAAAAATTGGATATATATCAGAAATTCAGTAGAGGACTAGATAGCAGCCAAGTCTTTAGAGGAGAATGTGTCAGACAACTTGCCTTAGGAAATGGATTGGAAAGATGTAGAAGAAAAGTTGAACCGTAGGGGATGATGACTATACAATGATGATATAAAATAAAAACATGCACAGATTAATGGTAAACTTGAATCATAATTTATCAAATATTTAAGGAAGGATATTCCATTATAGGATTTTTAAAAATAACTTAAATCTTCTAAACAGATTATTTTGAGTACTTTGAAAAAGTAAAATACCCCTTAAAATTGAATTATTTGTGACTTTTTAAAACTTCATTACTATGTAGTTATTAGACAGCCTAAATGTGCTTTTCTAGTATGTTTTACTTTGGCATTAAGTAATATAGTATTGAAAGGACTGTAAGGTAAGTTTCAATGGATTTTTAAAAATGAATCTATTTTTGAATGATCATATTTATTATTGATTACTTACAGAGAGCATTCTGTTTATTTTTTTGTTCTGTTTTGCCAATATGTATTTGTGTTTTGAGAAAAGCACATATAAATATGAGTACTATTACATAGTTACATTTCATACTAGACTTTTTTTAATCTAGTAGAAAAGTCCTCTTAGTCATCTTCCCTACTAGACTGTTTTTGAAAAAGTATCAAAGTTCATACTGTTCTTTGTGCTTCTTACTACATCCATTATTATTCTTTTTAAAAAGTGCTTGATAAATATTGCCTGACATGTTCATACTCACTTTTGTACCCATTTTAAAGCCTAACTGAAATCATGTACATGAAACTATTCTAGATATCCTTATTCAACAAATTCCACCCCATATAGCACTCTTTTCTGAAATTCTCTAATTCTCTTATAATATAGAATATTATGCTAACATGATTTCTTTTAGACCTGTAGTTGAAATTTGGTATCTCTACACCAAAGTCAATCATGTATATACTAGGTCCTTAATGAATATTTGTTAAGCTGAACTGAATAAATGAAATATTCCATAAATAATTAAATATTATGGCATGAGATTAATTTTATGATATTTTATTTTTTATTTTTCATTCAAATATAAAACAGCTTTTATGAAAAGATTACATGAGATCCTAGGATCATAAATCTAGTGCTACAATGGAAAAGAGTACTCTATTGTTTTTTAATATGAATCTCATCTTCACTCATTACTTCTAACATAGAATAATGGCCTTAGGCATGTCACTTACTCTTTGTTGCCCTCAGGTTCCCATCAGTAAAACAAGTGTTACTGATGATATAGCCTCTGCAGAAAAGAACCTCAGAGACTACCTCATCAGATGCTTTCATTTTGCAGATGAGGAAAATGAAAGAGATGAGATGGTTAAATTATTTGCACATAGTCACAAAGGAGTTGTCAGAGGCATAAAGTTGAAAAAAAAAACAGGAAGAATATCTGATAACTTGAACATTTAGGACTCAGTAACCCCTACCCCCTACTTGCTCTAGGCATCCACCAGAGTGAACACAAGCAGACTTTGAAAGGTTAGTCTTCAAGATCCAATTTTAAAGGTTCAATCTTACTATTATCCTAGTTCAAAAGAAGAGATTATTTCAGAGATCTATCCTGAATACTCCCTCCCTTTAAGGAAGAGGAAGGCACTAATTCTTCTCAGCAGCACAAAGGAAAGTGAGAACAACTAGAGGAAAAGCTGGGCAAATTATGTAGGGAATGTGTAGTATCATGCAGAGGTAGCTGGGAGCCCATAAACCCAAATGAAACAGTCTTCTCCTTTCAGAATTTGTGAACAAGGCCTTAGGGACTCATTTTTCTAATGTGAAGAGACTAAAGATGGACAATCTCAAGGGTCTAGAGAGAAGTGGAAGGGAATGAGACAAAGAATGAATAGGGAAACTAGATATAAGTGACTAGAAATACAAGAGAAAGACTGATGACCTGGGGGGAAAGTGTTACAAACCTAGATCACAAGCTAATTGTGTGAGATAAAAAATGATGAAAAGTGCCCCACTCAAACAAAACTTGTATCCAGAGTAGGAGTAAAAAGAGGCAGTTGTTTATATGAAAGAGAGTACTTCATTGATGGGCTAAGAAGTGTCTACTGACTAGACAGCAAACAGGCAATATATACAAGTTTCCAAAACACAAAGCTCTTCCCCCTCCCCCTCCCTGTCAGGCCCTACACCAGAACTTGACCTACAATCTAAAACACCTGTTTCCAACCCAGTTCAGGTGAGATAAAAGGAGCAACCAAGTTGTTTATTGCCTTTTCTGTATTTCATTAATCTCTCTCCCAAGCTTGTCCCAGAGTCCTCAATCAAAAGGTAACAAACTAGTCTTTTTAAGTTGAATACTCTTACTGAGAATGGCACACACACAATTCTGTCTCAAACACTAATGGACTTCCAAAGGAATTCATAAAACTGAAGTAAAAACAAGTGAGATTTAAAGAAAAGCCACACCATGCAAAAATATTATGCTTTGAAGGAATGTGAGCCAAAATGCCCTTATGAAAAAGAATTCTTTAAGTACCTCAGAAATCTTTGAACAATAGAAAGAATCTCTATCATGGTTCAAAAAACAAAAACAAAAAAACAAATAAAACTTTTAAAAATTAGGAATTAAATGTTATTGGACATAATGCAGAATTTAAAGGCACAAACAGGGTATAGAACCTGGTAGGCAAAGTCGTGGCATGGGTACACAGTCAGCACTCCAGGAGTTGCTCTGGTCCTCCCTCTTCCCAGTGCCCAAGGATGTTTTTTGCATGTCCCACTCCTCTGTCCAGCCACCCAATGCAAGAACTTTCTCCCTCAACTCTCCCCAGTAATCTAGGGGCTCAGAGACAGTTTGAATTTGCCCTCTGGGCACTTGAATTTGTAAAAGGTTCCACAACCCTGGTATGGAATGTAGAAACAATGAATAATCTCTCCAAAGAAACAGAAGCCTAGAAAGAGAACTGTAGATTTAGTACTCAAAAAGACACAAGTAGAAGAAAATTTGAGCAAAAGATATAGAAGGGGACAGTTTTAAAGTAGCCAAGCAATCCTATTTAGACAAAACAGAAAATTGGGGAAAAGAGCACCATTTCAAACTTAAACTCCATAAACAATTCACAATAGTTAGGTAGAGCCTAGAAAACACTTCATCCAGCAAATATTTTATCCTGCCTAATGAGGAACTATGACAGCCAAGAAAAAAAAACAGTTTAGAAGTTAAACTAATTTGTAATATTAGTTGTGGAAGAATTTTGGGGAAGCTTATGAAAGTAAAGCAGCTAAAAATGATAGGAGGAGAAAAAAGTTCACAGAGGGGCACAAGTAAGATCTAATAAAATCAGATTACCCTACATTTATTTAAGAATGATCATAAGTATAATAAATGGTTGAAAAATATAAAGGATATTTCAGGATATCTAAAACAATTTTCTCAATCAGTATTAGGGAAGCTACAGCATTTGGACTCTTCATAACACACTGCTACATGAGGAAAAGTTTTCTTCATACTTAGTCACTTAATAAATGCTTATTAAAAATTAAGATGTTAATTATTCAATAAGCTAATTAACAATAATTAATACTTATTGCCTTAAGGCAGCAATGGCACTAAAGAAAAAATGGAAAGAACAGTTGAATCTGATCTGTTCATATGGGACTGGTCTTTATGAACTGGACCTAATACACAGAGATGAGGTTCATGTTGGAAGGCACTGAGAAATAAATTATCAAATAATCAGAGAAAAAGTGTGCAAAGTTAGGGAAACCATTTGAAAGAAATGATTCATTATTTAGTGAAGGCAACAGGTGTGATATAGGTGGATAGCCTCTATGCTATATTGGCCACCAAATATGTCACTGGTCACAGAAGACCATACCCCCTTAAAATTTTTGATATATTATTAAGTGTTTTTGGTAGCACATGGGTAAAAGTCCCATTAGACTAATATGGGTGGTTGGCAGTCTATATCATTAAAAGGAATACCTTCATCAATGAGACCATAAATTCATTAATGCATTCAAAAAATAACCCTGAAATCTAAGTATTTCTTGATCACCTGAGTGCTAAAATCTTTGGAAACCAGAGCCTTAAGCTTCCCTAGTACTTAAAAGGAGAATGATATCAACAACAGACTGTGTGAAATCCTGGTACTCAGTGTAGTATATAGTAAAGATTCAATAATAAGATAATGAAGATAGAAATAAAGTGAAGTATCCAGCAATTTCCAATGGAAGCAGCTGGTGGTGCAGTGGGTAGAGCACTGGGCCAACGGGAAGAAAACCTGAATTCAGATGCACCCTCAGACACTTGATTGTGTGAACCAGAAAAATCATTTAACCTCTCTTTTCCTGTTTCCTCAATTAAAAAAATGGGGATAATAATAGCAGTTACCTCATGAGATAGTTATAAGAATCAAATGAGAAAATATTTATAAATGCATTTGGCATAGTGTCTGGTACAAAGGAGGTACTTTATATGCTTATTCCTTTCCTTCCTATTCTCTTCCTTGTCCTTAGTGAGAGAAAGTTATGGTTGAAAAGAGCTTTCAGCCAAGTACCATCAGTGATGGGAGGTATTTATCATTGAAGAAGCATTAATAGCAAGAGAAGGGTAAAGGTAAATGAGAATCAGTTTTAGAGAGGGCTCAAGAAGTCCATCGACATACACAGTGGTTCTGAATTCTAACAAAAGTAGGTAGGTACCAATGACTATGATGGCTGGTGTAGTTACATATATATAATCCATTCACAAATACACTTGTTTGGTTAGTTGGTGAGCAATATATTTACAGTTATACATTTAGAAAGTAATCATTGAATAGATATTATATTCATAATATTGTGCCCGTTAAATGTGTAAAAAGTTTTTGGAAATCAGCTTACTTTCTAAAAATTAAGTAAATTTTTTTTAAAAATCATAAAATGGCAGGATTGGAGGAGGCAGGTTGAAAGCTAATCTGAAATGGTTTTAAAAATCAATAGCAACTGAGTTTCATAATATTATCTTCAAGAATATGAACACATTATTTAATACTCCCAAAAGACAGTGTGGGATAGTTGAAGGATATTTGAATTAGAGATAAAATCTAGATTACCCTCCAAGTTATATAGTCAATAGCTAATAAATTTTTATTAATGACCTACAGTGCATCAGGCACTGTGCAGACTTCTAAGGAATTTTGCTTTAAAGGAACTTACATCTAATGGAGGAAGATAACACATAAAAAGAAGCTGAAAGGGGAGGAGGGGGAAAGAGTATCTAGCTTGGGGGCAAGATGAAATCTTGTACCACGGTGAGAAAATACAAGAGAAGGTGTCATATTCAGTTACTTTAGTTTTGCAGAATGATATGTTTCTGGAGAGCTAGGAAGTCAGTCACATGGGAAATGATGAGTTCCCTGAGTGTCCTTCTTAAAAATTGAAGGATCATCTAGGATCTCTCCAATATCCAAACTCCATCCTCTCCAAATAGGAGGAGTTTGGGGCGAGGGCCAAGGGTCAGGAAGTACTGAAGAAATGTTAGTTTCAGAACTGATTTCATTTTGCAGAATGATTAGATTCTTAAGATCATAAGATCCAGGATGTCAACCTAGTGGAAAATGTAACTTAATATGCTTCTTTGAATCATTCTTTGCCCAAGTTTTCTTATTTGTAAAATTAAAAATAGTTTGACCCCCACTTATTTTTCTTAAGGAAGGAAATTATGTAATGTCTATAAAAACACTTTGAAAAGCATAAAGCATTACATATAGGCATAATTAGCTGTATTAACTAATTTTACAAAGACTAATTAATTAGCCATAATCCTTAGGGAACTTATTTTTAAGGATTAGTGTAGGCATCATATTGTTTTTATGTAAATTTCCTTATAGTTCTGAAGTAGTTGAAATAATTATTCCTGAAATCTTACTACTAATTTTTATATTGACCCTTTATTTTATACTTAGTACAAAAGTAGACTTCATGAAAAGTTAAATTCTAATTGAGAATATGAAGTAATAAAATTTCAATGTTTAAAGATGTTTATAGGAATAGATTATTAACTAAAACATTCTGCCTACTGACTCAAAATAGATATATAATCAGTAGTGAAATGGGTGTCTTCTACTTGAAAAGAAATTTAGATATAATAAGAGTTGCCTTAGCAATTTTTTTCCTCCTGAAGAAGTTTATAATTTTAAGATATTATATTTATCTAATTTAATTTACTTGAAATTCATCTATCTAATGTCATGAAAATAGAAGATCAATGAAAACTTATGAAGGAAATTTTTAATTGTTTAATTCTATCAAAATTTCTTCATTATATAGTTCTTTGGTCTACAATTAAAAATTATATTCTTAAATACATTGCCTTTCAAAGGATATTATAGTAAAGTATTTTTTAGGAAAAAAGTGTATGGTTCCCCATATAAAAAACCCTGGTCTATAGAAATACTATATAAGTAAATAAACTATGTCCAAAACAAATCAACTTCATTATTGAAGTAAAGGATTGATTTTTCTGTGATCACCACCATTTAAATGCATGGTAATGATAGACAATATTCTTGAAAACTTTGTGAATTTTTAAATGATGTTTTCCCCTCGTATTTTGAGTTTGATTTTATTCTTATTTTTTAAAAAAAAATGTTGACCACATAAGTAGATATAATTAGAAATATTAAACAATATAGACAAATTAGACGATATAGGTAAAGAGAAGTTTTAGGCAAACACATTAGTATATTGGTAGATTTTTTCTTACAAATTACATAAGTGATCCTCAGACTTTTTTTCTAACTTTTAACATATTGTTCCATTCCATAGACCTGTTTGAGATTCAATTAATGTGTGTGTCATATATTATTTGATATCTTCTTTAAAATATTTAACCATATAATGATCAAATTAAGATTCCATATTCTTTTAATGGTGAAAAGGCTACAGTTCTCAATCCCTGTCAGTTTCCTCCCTCCCCCCTTTTGTGACTTGCTTCCATACCACTCCTCATTTCTTTGCTATCATCTGTAGTCATTTCTATAGCAATTTCCAAGTGATTCTTCTTTTTAGAGATTGGCTTTAGTCTTCAGATCTACTCAAGGTGTTCTCCCCCAGCTTTGATAGAATGTTTGGCATATGGTAGGCACTTAACAAATGATCTCTTTTGCCTCCAAAGAACATTACTCATAACAGGTTAAATACCATTTAATACAGTTCTTGATGAGGAAAAAGCAATTTATCCTTTAAAGACTGCCTTTATTACATTCTAATTTGGTATTGGTAATGTGAAATGTTAACATGGTTCAGTTTTTACAGTTATTTCCATGGCTATGGAGGCATAGAGCAGTCTTGGATGTGTCTTCAAGTTTCATTTCTGAACACCACTGTACCAGCTGTTTTGACCTCATAATGAATGTGTAACGAACTTTGCCAAAGCATTCTGGCAGGAGCTATTCTCTTAGTTATAATTTCAGTGAGCAGACAAGTGATAGTGATGGGTCCTACTGCCAAGGGACTTAGTTTGTCTCTCAGTTTTAATGAGATAGTTAAAATTGTAAGGTGATTGTGTGAAAGCAGAGCTTGTTAGCTAGTTACTATCTAAATAAGGATTATTGAAATTTGTTCTCTACTTCTAAAAAGGCATTTGATAACCTGATGCCCCATCTCCTTCCCTGGAACTTTCCCAAGAATAATGACTATTTAAAATTTTCTTGTCATCTGAGAGTTGTCCATTTTACCTGAATTTTTCATGTCTGTTGGGAAGTGAAGCAGTTTGGGTGAAAGAGGGGAAGAAAAAGGATTGTGGACTATTTGAAAGAGTCTATGTTATGTTGCAAAGATTCAAAAAAGTCCCAAGATTTCCCTGGAAACCAAAGTAACCTTCCATATATAACCCACAGAGATTAGTAAAATTTATATTAGCTTTTATACGATCAATTTAACCTAACAGTTTCCCTCTCTTTCACAAGTATCCTTTCAAGTGCATTTCTCTAGTCAATAAATCAATATCTTAACATAGATACATACATATATACATACATTCACATACATATATCCTAATCAGTATTTTTCCTTTATGTTTAACAAGTTAGTTTTCCTAGATGCCCCTTTGGGGGGAAAGTATAGAGGCAGCTTAGGATAATGGATACAGAGTTGGATTGCAAGAATAGAAAATATCAACAAAATTCTGAAATAGAAACTATATCATATGAATCAATGTAGAGCAGTACCCCTAAATTGAAGCACAATTTTTTTCCATTTAGAATATTCAGTATTAGGGGTAATACCTAATGAGTTGGGTATCTCAGTGGTTTGAGAGCCAGGCCTAGAGACTTTCAAATCTTGCCTCAGAAACTTTCTAGCTATGTGACCCTGGGCAAGTCACTTAGCCCCCATTGCCTAGCCCTTACCACTCCTCTGTCTTGGAACCAATACATAGTATTCATTCTTAGGTGTAAGAGTTTATTTAAAAAAAAAAAAAGAATACTTGGTATTATGTTAATAGTGGAAATAGTTACTATATATTTTAATTTTCATTTCTCAATTTTTTCACTCCCTTCACATTCTCCCCCTTCCACTGAGAAGGGAAGAAATACAACAGCCTTTATAGGTATAAATACATGCAACACATTTGGAAATAGTTATTATGAATGTGAAGATTATGCTTTCTAGTTTGTAATTGAAAGAGCCCAGAAGTATATGTCAATAAATCACGTTTTTAAGTAAAATTTTCCATTGTTTCTTGCAGAAGTAACCAGGAGTGAAAACAAACTTGTTGGTGGGAAGTTATTTATATACTTTCTATCACCTTTGAAGGCAGGAGCTGAATATTACTAATATTTGTGATTCCCTCCCCCCAGCCCCCACCAAGTAGCCTCCCTTCTTCCAGATGCCTTGGGAATTTTTCCCTCTACCCAAGATATCTCATATTTTTGTACTAATCTAGTCTAGCTTTTCCTCTCATATTTCTTTTCTACTTGTTTATGTAATACATTTGGGGCTGTGATGTTAGAGTTCAAATGTGGAAGCCACTCTGTCATTGATAGAGAAGAGTATTTGTAGAATTCTTGACAGATCTTTTCCACCTTTCCTATGTTCATTGTCCTTTTAAGTTTCATTCTTAAGTGACCTCAGGTTTGTCTGGCTTTCCTCAGTCTCATTCCAAGCTTTCTGAAAACTTACTTATAACCACTACTTTTTGTTTTATGAAACTGCATTGCTCATAAGCTTCTACTAGCCTCCTCTATAACAAATTTTTAAAAAACATATTAAATACTCATTCAGCTTTGTATGGAGATCCACTGCTGCATGAAGCAGTTTTTAGGTTCCTTTTATTTTCTCACTTTGGTGACTGATTTTCTTTTTGGTGAAACTTTCTTTGGAAATGGCAGTAGCCCTTGTCAATGTCTCTTAATATTTTTTATTAATTTCTGATTTGAACATTGTTGCTGTTCAGCTGTGTCCAACTTTTCATGACCATGTGAAGTTTTCTTGGTAGAGATACTGGAGCAGTTTCCCATTTGCTCATTTTACATAAAAGGAAATTTAAGCAAAAATGTTAAATGATTTTCCAGTCACACAGCAAGTGTCTAGGACCAAATTTGAACTACTGAAGCCTCCTGATCCAACACTCTGTGGGCTGTACCACCTAGATGCCCAATTTAAACAGGAGCTTCTCTAAATATTTTTGGTTGGAGATACCATAACCCCAGTCCATGTCATATTGTTTCCATTTTTTTAATCTTTTCTCAAACTTAGTATTGATTTTGACCTTTACTCTAAAAGTTAATGGTTCATTGGTATACAGCTGATTTGGAAAAGACAAATCTGTAATGTTATATTTCTTTCCCACTAAAATAGAATATTTCTTTTTGTGTATAATGTTTTGGCACTTGTCATGTCTAGCACTTCTTAAAGGAAGTATTCATGAGCTGTAGGCAGATCATTGTAAGATCTTTGTCTTCCTGTTGTTAAGTTCCTTGTGAACAATGCATTCCAACCAATTTTTGTTATTATCCTTTATGTCTACTTTTGAATTTTAAGCCATAGGTACTAAGATATATATGGATTCAGTTTGGAGGATCTTATAAAAATTTTTATGGAATTTCTCTATATTCTTATTCTTTGCAGCAAATATCACATAAGCTATAATTTTCTTCACGGTTACCTAACAATGCTTAGCACTGGAATTTGAATTGAAAACTGAAAAGATGCTTCTTCTTATCTTACACAATAAAGCTAAATTCCCAAATGATGGGGAAGTATCAGAGAAGTACTTTGCTGATATTTTAATTGAAATTTTTGAGATATTGTCCCTAATTTAAATAAAAATTTTGAAGTAGTGACATATAGTTTCAAATGCAATGTTGATTACAAAAATGAATTTTGTGACTCTCCAATCCCTAGTTGTGGGAACATGCATTTATGTCTTCATCTAGTGCAGTAGAGAAGTCAAGGCTGATTGAATCTTGGTACAGTATACTTTATGCAACCATGTTTTTCCAGGGTGTATGAAATTGAGCCACAGAGATCACATCATACTAACTGTGCAAGAAAACTATTTTTGGAAGTTTGAGCAAGAAGCAGAGAGTGTGTATGTAGCAAGTAGAGTACAGATATATCTGTATATCTATAGAGGCTATACATAGATATATGTAGCTATGTAAGGATAAATTCTGTGTATTGTGTATGGAAAGCACTCAAGCCTGAACTGTATTAGAATAATGACATGGAATTTTAAAGTGCTTAGCTATCTACTAATTACTGCTCTGACTCTTTGCAATCCATATCTGAAATCACTATCACAAATATTTTAAACAGATGTGGTGAGCTATGTAGTTGTCCTTTCGAAATAAACATTTTAAAAAGATACTGTAATGTGGCAGCCTAGAAATTACACAACCCTAATTTCCGTGATGGGCTGGCTCCTCTTCAGACCTCAGTTATAGATATTACCTTCTTTGAACAAGTTAAATATTTCCCTTTTAAGCATCCTCTCAGTCCACTTAGTTATTCTACATTGTTCAATTTGAGGAAACATGATTCAAAAACCTCAAATGACTTTTCTGAGATCTTGCAGAAATTTAGGGAATGATATTGGGATTAGAACTCAGAATTCCTGATGACTTTTTGGCACACCATTCTTTTTTTTACAAGTGGACCCTAATTTTAACTTTAGGAATTTTCTTTAGAAGTTCTGACCTATCTGTTATGCTTCTGGTCTAATCGAGAACTCTCCTTCTCAAATGACTCCTGCTCCTGCTAGCAAACTGACTCCTCTGGGACTGTCCTAGTTAGCTTCTGGGTTACACTTATGCAGAAAGACTCTCTGCCTCAAGGCTCTTTCCCTTAGATCTGTCATTGCATCTCTTT
The DNA here is from genome assembly GCF_027887165.1 of Monodelphis domestica. NCBI lineage: Eukaryota > Metazoa > Chordata > Mammalia > Didelphimorphia > Didelphidae > Monodelphis > Monodelphis domestica. Next base: position 181,409,760 of record NC_077231.1, read on the forward strand.
CCTGTGGTGCCATGCAGGGTCATAATCTTTGCCTCAGGGTTCCCTGCTACTGATTCTCTATTCCTTACTGCTGGGGGGGGGGGGGAAGAAAGAAGCTAAAATTTTGCATTTTTCTCATCTAATGTCCCCAATTTAAGGAAACCTGGATTGGAGCTTTAAAAGAAATCTTCCTCTGTTTTGTTTTTTCTTTTTCTTTTTTTTTTTAAACGTGATGTGGCTTATTTAAAAGGCTATGCAGTTAATCTTTCTCCTGGGATGTTACACTTCAACCTTTTACAGTGCATTTGTAGAACCATATGAGCATTTCTTCTCATAGGAAGGGAGCTTGAGCTCCCAAGTCACTCCCCAAGCTGACCTTCAGTGAATGGGTATGATGGCTTCATTACTCAAGGGGACTAAAGTAGACTGGGAAAGTGTTTCTACTGATAAGATGAAGGCTTTTTCTACCTTTGAATGGAAAACTTGGAGAACATAAGAAAATGGTTTCTAGGCTGCATTTACAAAATGTCTATTCTGAATGGCAGACAATATTTAAAAATTAAAAATGAATTTTAGTAGAACGTATTTATTATATTTGTTCATATACTTTACAAAATGGAAAATATCTTTTGAGGCTAAGCCATTTGTAAGTTTCCCTTCAAAAATGGTTACTTGGGATAGAAGGTAAAGCTGACAACACAATGTTTCCTTAAGGTTTGCTTCTTATTCTGGGATGTTTTGCCATAACCTGAAATGATCTGCCATAAACCATGAGAAAACCCTTGAAAATATAAGGTATATATTCAACCACCTCCATAAAACTTTATTTGATCCCTAATGTGATCTATTGGGACCATGCAACTTCATTTTGTTTTTCATAATTCATATAACAAGAAAATTTGTTAATGCCAGAAATTTATTCAGCTTTCTTATAACCAATTCCAGCTTTCTTTAAGACTCAACTCAAATCCCACCTTCTGCATGAAGCCTTTCATGATACAACCTTACCCCCAATTCCATGCTAGTGCCTTCCCTTTGAGATGACTTTCTATTTTAACTTTCTATATCCTGTACATATAATTGTTCTCATGTTTTCTTCTCCATTAAGATGTGAACTTCTTGAGGGTAGCAACTATAATATGCTTATCTTTCATTTTATCTCTTTGATGAAGTATCTGATGAAGAGCAAGCCTTTCAATGTACTTGAGAATTGACAGCAGATTTTTTACTTTTCTTTTCTAGTTGTACTTTTTGTCTATCTAGCTATATAACAATTCACTTCAATCCACTTCAGTGCTCATTTTTTAATCCAGTTTGTTCTTGGCATTTTGTTAGCCATTGAGTATACAAAAACCATATATTTATTTATCTTACTTTGTATGATATGTGAAACCTTTATATAATTTTAAAATGACAGATTGAATGCTTCAATCTCTCTCACCCCTCTCATCTATTCCTCTCTACCCTTTATATTCCTAAAGCAATTATCATGATCTCTCTATTAGATTTTTTTGTATACCTATTCATGTTAATAGAATGTAAGTTCCTTGAGGACTGGGATCTCAAAGATATAAAAATGAAAGCATATAAACTGTAACAATTATGGTGACATCACTGTAACATCTTATAATGTTAGATGCCCCATGCTATTACTCTGTTCTTGCTGCTCTTTTAGGGTTCTTTACTTTTTCCCATTCATATAAATTTCTTTTCCAGCCTCATATGTTCTCTCTGTTTATCTCATCTATTCCCTTACACCCTTCCAAGTATACTTGACACAGTCCTTTCCTTCTAGAGGTTCAATAGTTATTCCTCTATGTTTAACCTGGTGTCTAAATACTACCATTTGTTTTCTACTCCAGACTCAGAGCAGACACTGTTTCTACAGTCTAGCTTTCTCCCCAAGACCAAACCAATCCCTACTCTCCAACCATCACTTTACCTCATTTTCTTTAAAAAAAAAAAAGCTTTCTTCTCTGCCTGGGTTGAGGTTTGAGTAAGCCACATGGTGATGAGATTAGAAGCTGAAGGGAGAAAGAGAATGGAAACTATCCTGGAGAGGGTTAGCAGCTTCAGAGTGATCTAACAGGATAAGGACAGAGACAAGTCCATCAGATTTATCAGCCAAGAGATGATTAAAAGCCTTGGAGAAAGCATCTTCAGATAATTAGTGACTTTTGAAGACAGGTTACAAAAGGTGAAGTAGTGAATGAGGGATAATAAAAGTGGAAGCAATGAACATACTTTTTCTCCCTCTGGGAGTTTGAAAAATAATATCAAGTATTTACAATGTCTGTGTGCCAAGCACTATGCTGTGTGATTTACAAATATTATTTAATTTTATCCTTACAACAACCCTGGTAGTTAGGGGCTATTGTTATCCTTGGTTTTCTTTTAAAACTGAGACAAATTGAAGTAACTTGCCCAGGGTCACAAAGCCAGTATGTATCCAAGCCTTGATTTAAATTCAGGTCAGTCTTTCCTATTCAAGAACAAGCCTCTATCTACTTCACTGCACAGCTACCTACTTTCAAAGAGAGAAAAAATTTAGGATTATCACAAAATTTTTTAAAGATGACAGGGATATTGGTTAGTAGGCAGTAGGAAAGTATCTAATGGCTTTTTCTTCACTCAGTCATGATTCTAGTGCAGGCCTTCATTTTTCTTGATATATCTGATCCCAAGTCTCTCAAAAGTATAGAAAAAGAATCAAAGAAATAAAGACAGGGATAACCAAGTGGCTAGAAACATGGATAGTGACAGACTAAGGGGGCAAGGGATCCATGAGTAGAAGATAGCAAAGTTAGGCAGTAGCAGAGATAAGAAGTCATGATCACAAAAGTGAATTTTGGGGTTTAGTAGTAATTATATATGTTGGTAAAATCTAAGGCATTAAGGTAATTCACTCCAGTGGATGACTAGGGTGGAATATGTGAAGTCAAGATAATAGAGAAGAATACCATTTCTGGAGTTAGAGAACCTAGATGCCAATTATACATCAGATCCTTACCACTATTACTACCAAGGGAAAATGACAGTCTCTCTATGTCTCAATTTTCTCATCTGTAAAATAGAGGCTGACTAGATGGCATGTAATATTCTTTCTATGGATTGGGCTATGACCCTAAGAAATACCCAAATTTCCATTAAAGTCTATTTATGGTCAGAGTTTGAAATACAGGGAATACTGTGTCAAGTACTGAATTCCTGGATGAAGGAAGGAAGATGATCAGGAGGCCAGTAGAATAGAATGATACTGATATTAAAGGTTGATGTCAATCCCAAGAGGATGAGAGATTGCTGCAAGATTTCTACAGAGTATGGATAGAGAATTAGCATTAAGGAGCTAGAATTCTTTTTGTATTCATGTGAGGATAGAGTAGTGGAATAGAGAGGGGGGTGGGGGGGTAGAGTATAAAAGAAGAACCTAATACAAGATAGGGTCATATTTCTGTGAGAACAGAAAAGGAAAAAAATATGAAAAGAAGACATCAATAATGAAGGGGAATTTGTTAATGATAGAAGAAATCCTCTATAGAGAATAGTGGTTGTTCATCCTTCGTTTTGAATTTCCAATTTAACCAATAGTTTCAAGGTTACAAAAGGCCAAGATAGTGGTGTTTTCTGAAACAGTAATGATGGGTCCCAATTTATCTCCATTCATTTAAAAATACTACCACCTATTCTATTACTCACTGATAAAATGTTTCTTAGATTAAGTGAAAAATAGCAGGGTACTTGTGTCCTCTCCTTATCACAGAAGTTTCTGAGACAAACTCTTGCTTTACCCTCAGGGTTTATTGGTAACAGAGTTGAAAAATCTATGATTTTTGGTAGATGTTTTTTTTTTTTAATTTGAAACATCCCTGCCATTCAAAGAATTGTGATCAGCGATAATTGAAATTGTTCTCTATTTTGTGAAGATGTCAACATTTTGAGCATTTATGGAATTACTAGTCCAAGTAACTTTTTTATGAATTTACTTCTGGCTTTCAATACTTATGTGAATCCATGACCTCATAAATATGAATACTTCATCCATTGGTAAAGATCATGGCCTATTTTTACCTTTTCACCCTGTTAGATTATTTGTTTTCCTTTTATTTTTTTAATCTTCCTTCCCTCCTCCCCAAGAAAGCTGGTAATATGGTACAGATTGTACATATATTATCATAGAATAAATATTTGCCTATTAATCAGATTGTGAAACAAGATACATGGTTTACAAGAAAGAAAAACTCTTGGAGGAAATCTGTTTTTTCTATGGTAGTGGGGTTATCCTTTTTTTCTTATGAGGCCCTAGGAGATGTCCTGCATCCTCACCTTGATAATAAAAGTTGGGAGGATATTGTCATTCTTCATAGAATTTTTCAACATCTTCATTCTCTTTTGAACAGATGTTGGCTGACAAACTGCAATTATCTTCATGGTGTGTGTCTGTGTGTATATATGAGTGTGTGCTGATTTCGAGCACTGCAAAGTGAGATGACAAGTATTCTATGAAAGAATGCAAATGTTTGCCTCTAGGTGAAATGATACCCTTTTCAAGGAGGACCTGTGAGCAATCCTTCCACTTAACTGTAATCTCTTTAAGTCTTCTGGTGTTTTGGTTTTTTTTTTATTAGAAAACATTGTCTTACCAATATTGATGTGATTAAATTTTTCATTTTTCCATCCTGGAAAAAAATCTCTTTTAGAGTACAAATAATTAAATTAAGGCTTATAGTTTATCTAAAAATTGTAATCCTTAGGATCTCCAGCACTCCTTTCATCATTTTAACATCATTCATCCCTTCTGCAGAAGTGGAAAGAGATCACTCTTGCCTAGGGACCATTTCTTACTCTTTTTAATTTAATGGATTGCCAGAGCCAAAGGAGTCATCATCTAGTGACTCACCTGCTCATGGTGTGCCTCTTTATAATTATTTATGTGGGGCTTCAAAGCAGCACATGTAATTCTATCACCAGGACCATACTTGAAGCTTCCTCAACATGGGAGAACTTTTCAGACTTTGCTCTTTCTGGATGTTTTTGAGAATGAAGGGTTGTTAAACATCTTTCCATGATGCTGTTTCCTTTTTGGACTATACCTCAGCCCTCTTTTAGAAAACTAGGATTAACTTTCCATTTAATTCAAAATGTGTCATTTGATTTTTGACAAAGCTTTGTTTTAGAAGTCATTTTTCTTCAGATGAGAAGTTATAGCTCTGAAGGGGAGATCCAATTGAGGCTTTTTATTTTCTATACACTAAATATTCTTTCCTGGTTTGTTTGCTTGTTTACCAGTTTTAATACTGCATATTTAATAAGAAAATAAAATTTGTTTTTTTAAATAGATGATATAGCTTGTGATAAAACTTCCCCTTCCTTAAAACTAATTTTGTCTACATCAACTCCCAGTTTCTTTTTAATATCAGGGAAATCAACACCAATGCAAGCATAAAAAGAGATAAAGTTCTCAAATCCAATGCTACACTTGCTAAAGTATTCAAAAAAGAAGATTAAATACTATGAGTTTTCTAAATAGTTCAGATATCAACATATAGCATACTGATTAAACCTCTGCATTTCAAAAGCATTGCTTTATACTGGAAGTGAAAAAACTCAGCTACATCATGCCCATACACACCTAGGACATTCTCAGATATATAATTTTTCATTCTTCTTCCTGATTCCACTTGGAATGAACAGTCCTTTGTAAAAGTATATTGTAATCATCATATAAATTGTTCTCTTTGTTATATAAAATGTTTTCTGTGGCACATAGTAAGTACCAATTAGGTGCTTATTAATTGATTCTGCTCCCTTCATTCTCTTTTCATATGTAAGATTTTTGTGAATAAAGGTGAGAACTGTGTGGCTACTTTTGTCTTCCACTTACCTTCCTAATAATGTTTTCCCTGATTTAGTTCTACTCTGAATTACAATTGTTAGTATATACAAGCAGATATAGTGACAACTATTGAACTTTTCCTATTATTTCATCTTTTAAACTATCAACTTTACAATCCCTTCTAAATAATTTCTTTACTCATCAAACTATCAAGTTCAAGGCATTGTCACCTTTGACCTTGCTTTTTTCAGTAGCTTCCTACTGGCTCTCCTTGCATCATCTCCCCCATTCTAAGTCGTTCCATTTATAGCTACCAAAGTTATTTTTCTGGACATGTCACAACATACCTCAACAAACTCCAATAGCTCCCTATTACCTTTATATCCAATATAAACTCCTCTGTCAAGCATTTTAAAACTCTTCACAAGCTTGCCCTTCTTATCTTTTATATATATATATTTTTAAATTGCTTCTCTCTCTCTTCATTCTCTGGTCTAGCCATACAGACATACTTGCTATTCCTCAGCCAGCTCCACCATGCTCTGTTCCTTAGTGCAGGCTGTCTCAATGTTTGGAATGTTCTCTTTCACCTCTCTGCCTTTTGGAATCTCATTTCCTTTGAAACTTAGCTGAAGTACCTGCTTCAACCTGAAAGCTTTCCTGATCCACTCTCCCTGTTGGAATATACTCTCTCCTAAACTATTTTGTATTCATTTTGTAGAGATTTTGTATATAAATGCAGTTTTCTCCATTGGCTGGTTACAATGTAAGCTCCATAAGGACAAGGAATTATTTTATTTCTGTCTCTAGTTCTTGGAGCATTATCTGGCACACAGTAAGTGCTTAATAAACACTTGTTGCTGATTGACTGATTAGTCAATTAGTTTGCCATTAGTAAATAGTTGATTTGTAAATGAGTGAATAAATAAGTATCAAAATTATACTCATTAGTCTGTGAAAGGCTAAAGTATTGTCATACTCCCTATGTGTTGTTGCAATTGTCTGAATCATAGACCTTTACCAGTAAAGTGAAACAGTATTATCATTCTTTAATGTGTCTATTCTCCTTCAACTTACACACAACTTAGGGCTGTGAGAGACATAGAGGAATCTTTGGGCTGTTATTACAAAACACATTCAATGTTCTGGAAAACTATTAATGTAATGGGCTACAGAATTCTACAAAAGGACTTCAAGAATTACCATATCCCAAGTATATCAACCAGAAAGCATATGAAAACAACCATCTGGCAGTTAATAGAGTCCTAAAGATGAAGTGAAATTTCTAATTTTCACTGTCATATATTAACGCCTATGGGGCTACTACACGAAATTGCAAAATCTTTATTTGGCATAACAATAACATCTAATATTATCAGTGTTCTTTTTAATCCTAAATCTCTTTTACATTCATGATACAAAGGAAGTATTATTATTCTCATTTTGTAGATCAGAAAACCAAGGCTCATTTTTCATTTCTCTACAGACAACTTTCAGATTTATCACTCTTTGTCTTTCTACTGAGCTCCAGTTCTACATTAATTGACTGTTGGGCATCTCTAACTATATGTCCCCATAGCATCTTAAACTTAGTGCATTCAAGAACTCAGTGTGCTTTCCCCCAAACCCACCTCTCTTCCTATCTACCCTACTTCTGTGAAGGGTGCCACTATCCCTCTGATCACCCAGGTTCAAAACACCAGAGATATTCTCTTCATTCTCACAAACTCCAACTAGTTTCAAAGACCTGTCAGTTCTGCTTCCATACTGCTTCTTGCATATCTTCCCTTTCTCTACATCCACATTATCCTAGTCCAAGGGTCACATCATTGCTTGACAAAGAGATATTCCTAAAGCATAGCCTTTTGATATCAACCCTTTGCCTCTGTTCAAAAAGTTCAACTGGCTCCTTATTACAATTAGGATGAAATGTAAAATCCTGATTTTGACTCTGAGAAAACCCTTCACAATCTTACTACAGTTTGCTTTTCAGATTTATTTCAAATTATTCCTATTTATTTGCTTTTTATTGTTCATATATATGTTGTTTACCTCAATAGAAAGTAAGAACCTTTGGAGCATGTTTCTTTCTTGTCTTCAGTTCCCCCGTGCCTACGACCATAGCTGAGATAAAATAGGTATTTAATACATCCTTATTCAGAAATCACCCATTTGGGCATCTGAGAAAGTGGGTTGCAGATTCAGAACTAGAATGCAGGTCTTATTATTCCTAATTCCAGATTCTTGGCATGTACAATGCCAGTTTCCATAATTGAATTGTATTCCTCTGAAATTATTGAAACTATTAATTTCTAGGGGCATCTGGGTAGTTCAGTGGATTGAGAGCCAGACCTAGAGATAGGAGGGCCATGGTTCAAATCTGGCCTCAAACAGTTCCTAGCTTTTGACTCTGGGCAAGTCACTTAACCCCCATTGGCTAGCCTTTTCCACTTTTCTCTATTGGTTCTAAGACAAAATGTAAGGGTTTAAAAAAAAAAAAAAGAAAATTTCTAACCATTTATATTCAAAGTAGCAGAACTGTTGGAGACATTATGATCTTTGGTTCTAACTTGGTTCTAGTGAACACTATGACATTCTATAGACAGATTGATTCATATCTGAAAGGAGGCAGAGTAAGCCCCTAGAATATATTGTGCTAAAAATAGCTTATAATTTGATGGAAATGCTCCTTAAAAGAGTTAACTTGGTCTAAAATATAGAGCCAGATACAGCAACAAGACTTGGTTCTAGCTCCCCCATCCCAACAATATATATCCCTCACACATCATTTGACCTCTTGGGGTTCAAGGCCAGATGTATCAAAGGCAAAATTCCTGAATCTGAACTGACAGTTTAAAGTGTAATTGGGATATATTTAAGAAAATATAGACAATGTTGATATGTGGTTTTCTAAGCCAGTATGCTCCACTTGCTAGCTAGCAATCCTTGAGTATGGTTTTAATAGCCCGACATTTCTATTAAAGTTTGATACCAACTGCTCTAGACAATCTTCTATGACTAAATTGTTGGAAAAGTGCTAACCTGTATTGATAGAAAAGAGAATTTCCTTCCCATGGAGTTCCCTATGCCAATGAAATTATTGATAAAGAATATATCCCTTTTCCTTAAAACCAGTAAATAACAAGAGTGCAGTCCTGATCATAGAATTCTAGTCTTTCAAAATTTGAATTGACTACATATATATATATATATATATATATATATATATATATATATATATATATATATATATATATCTGACCCACCTAAACTACTTTGTTCTTCTACAGTATCCCTGGTGAAGGATTTTCTGGATCTTATTGGAACACATCTAATGTTGGGGAATATTGTAAGAAGTAGGCTTTTTTAATAGTTATTATTGTCAAAATATTCTTTCTTAGGTTGGTCAAAAATTTGTGTCATAACTTCTGCTCAGTGTTTATAGTTCTGCTCTCCATAGACAAGAAAAATAAAAATAATTCAACCCTAATATAATGCGTTAAATTCTGGAATATTGTGATCATGCCTCCAGCACAAGTATTTTCCAGGCTCAAGTATGATATTTAACCTAATTCTCATGCAGCATTCTTACTTTATTATCCCAGTTACCTTCTTTTAGACTAAAGCTACAAGTTGTCACTGTCTTCCCTGAAGTTTGCTTCCATAGGCTAAATGTAGTCTGACTAGTATACAGGGAGTAAAACCAATAAATTATTTGTATTCGAGTGTTACAAACTAAGATTTAATTAGCTTTTTTGATTCATATACTATACTGTTGACTTACATTATGGTTGAAAATCCTGAGGTTGTTTTCAAATGCAATGTTCTGTTGTAGCCATGTTTCTACCATTCCTTTCATGGATAGTTGTTTTTTTTAACCTCTTTGAATGACTTTATATTTATCCTCATTATATCCCTATTACACTTAACCCACATTTTCTAAGTTATCAAGAGCATAGAATGTCTGAACTAGAAGAAACATTAAAGATTATGTAGTCTATCCTGCTTTAAAGATGAGAAACCTGAGGCCCAGAGATGAAATGGTTTTCTCAAAATCATGCAGCTATTAACTGATAAAACTATGACTTAAAGCCAGGTCTCTAGATTAACAACAGTTCATACCATAATACTCTACCATACCACAACGGCTTCCCAACTTTTGGGTTTCTAGTTCTGTATAGCAACAGTTATAATTTCTGGGTTCATACAATCCAATGAAAAATTTAATCATCTTGCCAACAAAGTGTTGCAAATAAATTGCATTTAGATTTAAAAAGCATAAATGAAAGACCTCCTTCCACAGTTGACATTCACATTTAGAATACCTACAAGACCATTCAGTGATGTCTATTTTGTTTACAAACATACTTTCCTGAAATCTGACTATTTTCTACATGTGGCACTTCCCTGATTTTTCAAAAGCATTAGGTCATGGACTTTTGTCTTTCTGACATGTTTCTTAGAACTGTGCCCTATGACACTTAAATTAATCCTTATTCATGTGTAACTCAGACAAAACTGAATTTTTTTTTTAGATCTGAGCTCAACAGAATCCATTATAGCTGTTTCATTTTATCCAAGTACCTCCTACCAGTTTTCTTTTTTATCAGGTTCATTTGTGATTAGAATTTTTTTTTTCCTGTCCTTTTGGATCTATCTGGCCTTTTTGAGTCTCCAGCAAAAGAATCATGTATATTTCCTCTGGCCTTTCTAAAATCAGTTTTCTTATAATCTAAATACATGATAGATTAAATTCATCATTCTTTTTCCTGACTATTACAGGTATTGAGATGATATGGTCACTTTATCTGAAGTTGCCATGATATGCACTTCCTCTATCACTTCCTCCTTTTAGTCAGAATTAGGTGCAGAATAACAATTCTGCTTGTTACTTCTACCTTTTGAAGGTTAAAACTTCAAGTTAGATGTCAAGATGTTATCATATGTCTTCCATTAGAAAGTAGCCTATGGCAGAAGATTAAATAGCTAAAAACCTTCTACATCATCTTTTCCTTCATTTGGTTATATGACCTATAGTTTATTCCTGCCAAAATATCATTGCATTTTCTCTTTCCTTTTATCCTATTCAAATATTCTTCATAATTCTCATCACTCTGCAAGGATTCATATGTCTTCATACTAATTTGATCTAACTAATTGTGTTATTTTTGAAGAAGATGTGTGCCCTTATATTATAACATTTAAATTATGAGTCTCATTGCACAAAATCTCAGTTTTACCCATAATGTATTTACTTCAAGTTTATATTATTACCTTTTGCTTAATATTGAACAGACTTTTGAGGTCATGAAGATCTTCTTTTCCCAGTTATATTCTCCTTAATACATTATGTGCTAGTTGGATTTCTGGTTTAAGGACAGTAAAGAAACTTTCTTTCACTTCTTTCTTTCTTCCTCTTTCTTCTCTCTCTCTCTCTCTTTCTCTCTCTCTCTCTCCCCCCCCTCTCTCTCTCTGTCTCTCTGTCTCTGTCTGTTTGTCTGTCTGTCTGTCTGTCTGTTTCTCTTTCCCTCCCGCCCTTCCTCCCCCCCCCATGTTAATTCTAACTTTGGACCTCCTTAATTGTGTAACCATGGGCCAGTAACTTAAGTTTGCCAAGCCTCTATTTTATCATCTATGAAATTAGGATGTGGTTAATAATGACCTTAAATGTTCTAGCTGAGTGTGAGACTGATCATAACTTTAAAATGAGATATTTATACATTTCATAATGATCTGACATTGAGTTATTAAAATTTACTATAATTTTTGTGCACAAAAATCTCATTTTTACCTTCCTCTTTTATACAACTTTCTTACCTCTACTCATTTTTTTCCAGTTTTGATTCCTACACCACTCTGAATATTGCTATAAAATTTCACATTAACTGTGTTTTGGAGCCATACTCTTCCCAAGTTCATTTGGGTCTTCATTGCTAATTAGAAATTCTCATACTGATCTGTAATTGACATGATACAGAATCCCTCTTGTTAGCTCTTTTAAAATTCATTCTTTCCAAATCTATAACACCAGTGCCATCTCTCTTTACTCTCTTGCTCTATCTACTAAAGCTAAGCCATCCAGTAAGGGTTCCTTCAATTACCTTTCCTTTTTCTCTTCCCTCCTTTTCAAATAATGAAGTATCCTTTTCCATTGGCAACATTTCTACCTCTACTTTTCATCCCATCATTAACTTGTTCCATCATTTTATGATTCCATCATTAACTTGTTCCAGCATAGACCCTTTCTCTTACCCCTTCAGCATCTCCTTCTATGTCTATTGTTTGACATAAGGAAAATTAAATCCCTGCTTTCTGCTATCCTGGTCAGATATTTATCCAGGATGAGAAAAAACTTAGGAGAGGCATGATAGTTGTCTCCAAATAACTGCAAGGTTGTTATGTGAAAGAAGTATATTTGACCCATTATTCCTCATCCAAGAGGTGAGAACTAAAACCAATCAATGGAAATTATAGGGAGTCTCATATGTACCAAAATATTCATAGAAGTACTCTTTGTAGTAATTTTTTTAAAGCTACAAATTATGTCAAACAACCAGTGAGTGACTAAAGACATTGTGGTATGTGAATATAACAGAATTTTATTTTTCCCTAAAGAATACTAAAAATGGAGAATTCAGAGAAACAGGGGAAGATACATATAAACTAATAAAGAAAACAGAACCAACATGACAATATACTCAAATATAAAAAAGAAAAATAAGAAAAGAAAATAATATAAAATATAAAAAAGAAAACACAAAAAGATATTGTTGAAAAACAATTGCCAAATCCTGTTTTCAAATGACAGCTTTTATAGTATATTTCCTTTATGTTAAAAATGAGCAAGTATAAGAATAAGAAGATGTATGTAATATTGATCATAAATGTTATATCAATTTTGTTTAACTTTTTCAGAAAAAGTACTCTGAGAGTATAGCTTCTTGAGAAGTGATTACTATGTTAAAACTAAATTTATGAATTAAAAACATTTTTAGGAAGTAATTTTTGTCCAATTTATTAATAAATAAAATTTTACTAAGAAATTTTATTATATGTCAGGCACTGCACTAAGCATTGGGGATACAAAAAGTCTCTGCCCTCAAGGAGCTCATAATCTAATAGGAGAGGCAACATGCAAACAAATATGTACAAAGCAGACTATTTATAGAAAAAATATGAATTAATTAACAGAAAGTCATTAATATTTAGAGAGATTTCAAAAGGCTTCCAGTAAAAGATGGAATTTTAGATGGAACTTTAAGGAAGCCAGGAGATTTAGCAGACAGACTTGAGTGAGGAAAACATTTTAGGTATGAGGGACAACCAGAAAAAATGCATGAAGCTGAGAAAAGGAGTATATTTTTCATAATACAGTGTTAGGGGTAAAACTTATGGTTGGACTGAATCTATTTTTAGTTGGATGCCTGGGATTTAAATTCTAAATCCCAATGAAATACTCAAGTCAGAATGGAATTTTATGGTGGTTTATTTACAATAGAGCGAAGATATTAAGGAAGAAAGAAAGAGAGGAAAAGGAGAGAGATACCAGGCAGGAGTTCAGAGGCCCCAGCCAAGGGCAGGGGAGAGGGGGGTTGAATAAAATCTAGCATGCTTCCAGCCAGGCCTCCTCCAAGATGAGGGACCTCCTCAAAGGCTTGTGCCTCCAGAAAAGCTAAGGAAAGGGAGTCCAAAGATGAGGGCCTCCTCAGAGGCTTGTGCCTCCAGAAAGGCCAAGGAAAGGGAAATAAACCTTGCACTCACCATGTGACAGTCTAAGAGAAGCAACCTGAGGTCTCACACTCGAGCTCCTCCACAGTCAAGTTCCACCTTCAAGTCCCTCTCACAGAAAGTGACGTAAAATATAAAGGCAGTTCTTTACATCACTTCCTGTGTCTCACATGTACCAATGGTGGCTTAAACTTGGCTTTGGACGGCCTAGGGGATCAGTCAGTTGTTTCTGATTTGTCACTTGCTAGCACACACTTAATCCTTAAGTGAGGGTGTATACATTCCTGGTTGCTAAAATTCTAAAGACTAAGCAAGGTGGAATAAAACTAAAATTCACAACAGTAAGGTGGCCAGTGTCATTGGATAAGAGACTATATGGTATAAGGTAGGAGAAACTTGGAGAGGTTATAGGTTGGGAGAACTATGTTATGAAGAGCTGTGAGGCCAGATAAAGCCTTTTGTATGTGATTCTGGAGGTCACAGGAAGTAGAGTTAATTGAGTAACAGGTAATATTATCAGACCAGCACTTTAGGAAAATCACTTTGTTAGATGTATATGTAGGATGATTTGGAGTAGGGAGAACCCGTTTGGACCACTATCAAGATTTGCAATAGTCTGAGCTTGAGGTGCTGAAGGCCTGCGTTAGACTGGTGGCTATGACACAGTAGAGAAAGGACCATAATTGAGAGATGTAGGAGGTGAAATCAACAAGCCTTGGCAACAAATTTGATATATGGGGTAAGGAATATTGATGAATCTAAGATAATTCTTATATTTCCAGCCTGAAGGACTAGGGGGAAAGTATTTCTACAGTAAAAGTGAAGGTAGAAATGGGGGAAAACTTTAGAGGGAAAGATAATGCATTCTATTTTGGATTGGAGACTTAGGATTCCAACCTGAATATGATCTGCTATAGCCACATTGTGATTCAACAGAAAGACTGATGGATATCAAATCAGAGAATCTGGTTTGGAATCTCAGTTCTTCTACTTTAGCAACTGAGAATCACAATTTCCCTGAATCTCTACAAAATCATCCACAAAAGGATAGATGGACTAGGTAACTACTGAGGACCCTGCTAGCTGTAAGTCTATCATGATATCAATTAATACCATATTTGAGTGTATTTCTACAGGATTAGATTCTAAGAATGAAATTTGAAGTCAAAAAGCAATTCTTAAATATGTCTAATTATTGGTCAGTACCTAAACCTATGGGAGCAGAATAGACCTTGGCACTCTCAAATTAGGGATGACTGAAGATTGGCCTTCTTTTCCAAATCCATTCTTAAACAGAATCAACAGTTTATCTAGATAGCCCAAAATGGCCTGGACTTTTTTATGATCAGAGTACTTGGCAAATATTTTTTCACCTTACTTCATTAGACTGAATTAACTTTACTGAGCAACTATTACATTCAAATCACTGTGTTAATAACTATAGGTCTACAAAGAATAATGTGACATTGTCTGCAGCTTCAGAAAGTTTATATTATTTCTTCAGTCATAAACTCATTTCACTCTCATAAACCAACAGAAATAATCAAGTGGAATAACCACTTTTTTTGGATTATTCTATAGTAGTATAGGCTTTATTATAAAATTAATGCTTTTCACTTTTACATAAGAGAAATGTAGTTCTGTGCAACATGTTTTTTAAAACTATAGAATTTGTGACACAAAACAAAAGATTAATAAGTATAAAGATATTTTGTAGCAATTAACTACTATTTTTATAAGACTAGTCTAATTATGTATCAGTCATGTTAAAATGAAAGGTCTATAACTATTGATGCATTATTTCAGTATAACAGGTTGCTATTCCAAAACAGGTGATTAATTTTCTTCGTTTAAATAATGCTGACACTTTATATTACATTTATCAGTATGTTATTGTTACCTTTTTGTTTAGTAGTAAATTAATGCAAAGAAAATCCAAACTGAATAGGAATGTATGTTCTTTGTAAAAAGAAATGCATTTTTTATCATTCACACTTGTGTAGCTAATTATAATATATGAAATTCTGTTTGAAAATTTGTTTTTATGTTCAGCATTCAAAGTAAAATGTTAAATTTTACAATACGTGTGTGAGGGAGAAAGAATCTGGAGTCCTTCTGGCATTTTTTTTTTGGTCCTGGTTATCTGCAAAGTATACACCCCTTGTCAGTACAACTGGGGAGCGCCTGTGTAAACACTCTCGTTTTGCCTGTTCCACATAATAGTTTCTTGTATCATATTTCTTCTGACCTCGCTATCTGAAACCAATTACAGGAGATCCATTTGGGCTGCATCTATTTTCATAAGAAGCCTAGGCAGCAGTGTTTTTCTCAGAGATGAATATCAACATCAAATATGCTTCTGAGTGCTTTGTTATTTATGTTCCAGAGAGATTTTGTAGCCTTCAGCTCTCAAGAATGTGTCACGCTGTGCTGTTTATACATTGAAGATATTAATGGGCGTAGATGTCATTTTTCATTTTAACGTCTCAAATGCAACAGGCTGATAGGTTAAACATTCCTATTTTTATGGGGAAAGATATGAGTGACATCTGTTTTCCCCCCAAAACATATATTTACTTTGAAAAATAAGGAAATGATTTGTATATATAAGTTGAATTCCACATTTTATTTTTTAAATAGAAGATGTTATGCTATTTCAAAACTCTTGTAATGTAGATAAAGGTTCTCACTGCCTATCAGCAAACACATTTATAGTTATAAGGTAGTCAGAATTTAATGAAATTTTATTAATGACCTGTGCATGAGAATCAAAGATCTAGAACTAAAAAGGAACTCAGAAGCTATCTCTAGTCCAGTCCTCTTTTTCTTATAAATGAGGGAAACTGAGGCTTTGAGAAGTTAAGTGAAAAGATCACAAAGATTTTTGGCATCAGAAGCAGACTTTAAACTCAAGTTATATGATTCTACACATAGGTTTTTTCCACAGTTCCACATTATTACCTCTGGTTTACAAAAGGTATGTATTGGTTTATGAATTCATCTTATAGTGAGTGAAATATTTTAACTTTGTTCTTTCTATAATCAAGCAGGGCTTGACTTCCCTGCTTTTAATTTTAACTATGAGAAATAACATTGCCAATAAACATATTAAAGAGATATGTTTTGTACCTTGGATATATGAGATATACTCTTCCTCTACCTCACGACTTTAATAGGTATGATCTATAAACATGTTTTCATTCATTTTATCAAAATAATTTAAACTCAGCCCCATTCTATTTCTTGTATTGTTTTTCCTATTTAAACTTAACTTTGTCTTTAGATTTAACAAAATTAGATAACTTCATTAAGGAAAGTGCCCCTTTAATTAAAAACAAATGTGTTGTTGGATATTGGATATGGCTTGGATGCCTTAGAAACCTCTCTCTTGTTCTTGTTCATTTGAATTAAACTCAATCATTTTGAATAGGAAAATCTGTCCACATATTTTGACTTTTGTTTTAGTTAAATTTTCTTTAGGCCACACTACCATCCAACGCTCACAAAGAAGTTTATAAATGGTTCTTAGAGTTTGTTTTTCTCAGCTGCAAAATTGACACAGAACAAGTGTCTTCCAAGGCTAATATTTTACTTAATTCATCATCTGATGTAATTTAACCATTTCATAATATTAAAAATATAATAGTCCCAGTAATAAATTTCCTAGATGATAAAAGTATTTCTCAGCAATTGATAACCAACAGGCAGTTCTTAAATGTTAACCAGAATTTTGACAAATAAATGTCACATGATGCAACCTTGCTTTTGGAAAATACATTATCAGGGGTTTTTCCTTACTAGTTTTATATCTCTTCTGATCTTGTGAAATTATCCTCAGTACATCACTAATGTTTATTGTAGCAATCTCTGTTGCCACAGAAAGAATGTTAAAATAGACAAGTATTTATTTTTCATAAGAGTTTACATTAATAGATGAGCCTCTTCTTTTTCAAAGATATCTGTGCCTGTACAAGTCAAAATATTGTAGAATAAATCAGGTTTTATTTTTTAGCTACTTTATAGAAACATTTGTGCTGCCTCATTTTTTTATTTCTTCATAATAATAAGAATTCATGCTTCTTTATACTGGTAAATAAGAACTAGGTTATGGGTTTCAGTGTTGAAGTATTCCCCGTAATTATCCTTTCTAACTTTCAGTTCTAATTGTATTGACTACTAATCAGACAATGAAATGGGGAATGGAGGGTGGGGGATGAACTGAGTTGAGATTATGGAGGCCTATATTCAAATGCATACTTTAAGGTCAAGATTTTCTGAATATAGGCAAGATATTTATCTTGTAAGGTCTGCAGGCTTCCCATTCATGAAGTAGTAATATTTGATCAGATGATTTTAAAGATATCTTCTATCAATGAGAGTAGAGATTAGCTGAATCCAGAGCTATGCTGTAATTGAGACACAAATCTGTGGACTACTTAAAACATAGAAAGTTATTTGATAATGATTTTTTCCACTGAAATATGCATACTTCTTAAATTTTAATAAAATTTCTATTCTAATTGCCAGTGTGACTACTAAAAAATATTTGATATCTTTAATACTGTAAACTACCTTATTTTATGGCAAATTTTAACCTGCATATGGTAATTACTTTCATTCACTTAAGATGTACTTACTATTATTAGAAGTTCATTAATTATTTTTAAAGTTGGACCTAATGCTAATATCATCAGAATTTTTTTCTTACTGAAATTAAGTTGTTACCATTAGAAACCTCCAAGATTCACAACAACTAGAGAATTAAGTACAAACTAAAGTTTTACCTCATATTATATATACCAAGAATAAAAAGGAAAAATTAAAAAATTCAACTCCAAAATCATTCAAACTTTTGAATATAATGTAGAAGAAAACAAGGTAATAGCGGAAAGATTACTATTGTAGGATTTTCAAGGCTCAAGTATGAGTGCCCTGCTACCTTACTACATTTGGGACCTTGGAGAAGGCATCTTGTTACTCTCTAGATCTCCATTTCCACAACCTTTTAATGAAGGGATTGGACTAGATGGCACAGTGGATATAAGTGCTGGGCATGGAGTCAAAAAGACTTATCTTGCTGAGTCCAAAATTGACTTTAGACATATACTGGTAGCATGGTCCTGGACAAGTTACTTAACCCTATTGGCCTCAGTTTCCTCATATGTAAAATTAGCTGGAGAAAGAAATGACAAACCACTCCAGGATCTTTGCCAAGCAAACCCCAAATGAAGAACACAGAGTTTAGACACGACTGCACTAAATGTGTTGTAGGGTTTCTTCTTTCTCTAATGCTAAAGTACCTTCCTTTTCTAGATATATGATCTCATCTTTCCACTTTTTAATCATTTGTATAAACTGTGATTAAAAATAGAGGTATATAATGGAGAATAATAACTGAGATTTTTTTTTCTCCCTCAACTCTAAGTCTATGAATGCTGCTGATATGAAGTTGGATTTTGGAGATTAGAAGTTATTTGAGAAATATTTAAAAATCCATTTTGGATGGGGATCTTATCTTCCAGTATATAATAATGTGTATTCTGAGTTGCCTTTAATTCAGTGCTCTTAGTAACAATATAATTGACTTGTAATTACTCGAGAATATGATAAAAAATAATAAGAGGACTATTGTGGGAAATTCTCCAAATTCTAAAAGTATTGTTTTGCAAACTTATACCAGATCTTTCTATGGGGATACAAATCAATGTTGTTAGGAGATGGTGCTAGTGCATCTAGTTTGTTTACTTTGGTTTTCTATGTCTGCCTGCCTTCTCAGAAAACTTGCTTGGAGCCAGACTGTAGCAGCCCTCTCTCTGTCTTTTCATAATTGATCAGGGGATGACTGCCTTCCCTGAGGGTTAAGACGTGGCAACTTTTTCTGTTTGCTCAGCATCTCAATGTAGTAGTTCAAACATTGTTCACACCAGCTGGCAGTGTAATGCCATATGCACATCTTGTCAAAGCAACTGTTGTCATGGATACTAGAAACTATCTTAAAAACCAGATCATTGATTCTAATCAAAATTGTAGTTTTCTTTATCAGTTGAGAATTTTTTATCATAGGAAAATATCAATCTAATTCTGTTTCTCTGGAGAGAAGAACTCACAGGATCTTGTTACATGCACATGGAAATATGATTTTTTAAAGTAATGCAATAATTTGTTTTTGTTTTTTAATTTTGAAGATCATATATCTTTTTTTACAGAGCTCAGTTATTTGCAAGATATGAATTATTGAAAAAGATCTGCCATAATATCTTAAAATTAGTTCATATTGTTTACCTTTTTTCTTAAAAAAAATCTCACTACATCTTTTTTTAGCACTTAGTTTAGTATAAGAACTTTATAAAGGAAATTCATTTAAATTGCTCCTTTTTCCAATAAAGGAAATACTTTATTTTCTCATGTTAAGTTTTATTTTGCTGAGTTGGAATGAAAACATAAAAATAAATGAAAACATCTTCTGTTTTGATTGGTATACTGTCATACACAGAAACAAACCTGATTGGTTGAGTGGTAATTTCTTTGTTCTCTGATTTTGCTAAGAATGCAAATGAAACCACTCAATTTTATTTGGCATTAAAACTGCACTTTATTTTGTCAAAGGAGAGGTTTCCCCTTGAATTGTAAGTACAAAAAAGTGTTTTTAATCTTCGGTGAAAATCCTTATTAATTCACTTTCAAGATAATCTGATGTTGATTTGTCAAATTTAATTACAGCTTCCGGTAACACTTGAAGTCTACTGCTTTTGCTTCAAAATTGTAATATGAAAATGCAAATTGAATGATAATTTACAAGGGAGTGGGCATTTTAGTTGAACACTCAAAAGACAAGTTCCTTGTGGAAATGAGTCTATTGATGCAATTTATGATTTTTCCTCTTCAAGCACTTTAAACAAATTAACTTTATTTCCTGCAGGATTACATGTACATCCAAAATTTTAATATCTAAGGTTTTTTTAATATTTTAAAAGAAAAAGCACATCTAAAATAAGAGGTGGTAAAATTTCATTCTATGGATATCATTGAATGTTAGGGGGAAACAATGGTAAACTTTCCTTTAAATAAAATATTTAGACAGTTCTCTTTCCTACTTTTAGGCACTACAGGCAGCAAGACAACTTCTCTTGCAGCAGCAAACAAGTGGATTGAAATCTCCTAAGGGCAGTGATAAACAGAGACCACTGCAGGTTAGTAAAGCTTTCCTGTCCTTTCAGCTGAATTCACAAAGAGCATAATGCTAGAAGATGTATATTTGTAGATTTTTTACAAAGGAAAAATATTATATCTGCATATGTAGAACATTCTGAATTCAAAAACAGAACTGCTATCTCTTTACAAGAGAAGGAAATAATTTTATATTAGGGGAGATTACAGAAGTTTACCAGGTCACTCACTACAAAAATTTATGCAGGAAACACATTTGGACTCAATGGCCATAAAGGATCTTTGTATAAAACTCTCTTGAGAGATTTACATGGGACTGTATTCACAAATAGGTTAAAATGTGAAAATTCTTCTGTGAAAGCAAAGTCACAGTAAAATGGTGTTGAAGAAAACAAAGCAGTCTTAGACAGCTCTTCAGGGTTGTATCTAAGTGACAAATGTAGAAAAACTCCAAAGCTGCCAGCACAACTGCAGGAGTTTGCCAAGAAGCTTTTGCTGCTACTCCAACTAGGGGGAAAAAAAAAATTCTAGTTTGTAGTCCCTTTTCGGTGTGTTTGTCCTGGGGAAATGTTTTTTTTTTTTTAAATAATTTGTCATTGCATATATAATGTAGCCAACATTTTAAATAGATTTTTAAAAATAAAACTTTTAGCAAACTGCCTGAAACAGCAGTTGTACAAGTTTAAAATAATTTTTGGGAAGACCAAATCTGTAGTTAAATAAAACATTGCTAGAAAAGGATTTTCTTTGTTATAATATTGGTGAATTTGAAATAGTACTCCCTCCCCTACCAAAAAAAAAAACAACAACTTTTATCACTTTCTGCTAACTTTAACAATAACAATCTAAAATCTTATATAATTTGTTTATACCCTATCTTTAGAACTCTATTCTCAAGTGATCCTGTGATTCTAGGTATATTCATTGGTGTTAGTAGGTTAGAGGGCTCCTGAGAGAGATTCTTCTGGGGCTTAGTTTTTGTGTGGCATAGAATTATGGACCACTGATATACACAATCCAGAAACCACTGAGAGTGTCTGGAAACATGATTAAATTTATGGTCCCCTAATGAATTTGAGATGAGAATATATTTTCTTTGGGAACAAACCTCATATGGTTTTCTTTTCTGTCTGAAATACAACAGTATGTTATTTTTGCCAAATGGAAAACTTTCCTGAATCAACTTAATTTTAAAGATCTTTTTTTCATTATTTGTTTTTTTCTCCACAAATTACTTTTTGTATGTGTTAAAAAGGCATGAACTTTGTGGTGATCTATTTTATTCTCCCTAGGACCCCTACCCCATCTAAAAATAATAAAACCCAGCAGTGACAATAATGGTAATATTTTAGGCCAGTTCTCAGATTCCACATAGGGAAGCCATCCATTCATTTACATGGGATGGTAGAATTTGACTCTATTTACATAAAAGCAACAATTGAATTATTTATCCTCAGTGCAACCTCAGAAGGGACATGGTTGTGTCCTCCACCAATGAAATGTAATGGTATGGAAGACAAAAGTTTGCGTTTAAAGGAGGGAAATCTTCACTCAGATGTAGTTGCAATACTTCTGAGAAACAAAGTTCTCCTTGAAAAATAGGGATAATAAGAGATTTGTTTCAGAGAAATTTTTAAAAAGACAACTTTCTTCTTGATTCAGTTTTACATGAATTAGGGTATTTTAAAACCGCAACTTCCTTTTCAAACATAGGCTCAATGAGAGTTTCAGCATTACTGGTTACTCTGGTTACAACTGGTTACTGGTTACAACCTCAGTTGCTTTCCTTTCTTGGGAAGTGAATGACTTCGCTTTACTAGAGTGGCATTCTTTCTTGTTTGGGAGGAAGGGAGGTCTGTGGGAGGTAGGTTTTTTGAGAGTATAATCCTAATATTTGGATGTATTATTTTGGAATAGATACTGATTAATGGTCATAATGGGCATAAATGGAGGAAATTTTTGCTCAAAGTAATAAATATGTACACCAAAGTTTGTGTAAATGAATGTCTGAGCAGAAGTTCCTGATTATACGATTTTTATGTTATTATGAAAATGATATTTAAATATTTTGGAAATAATTATTAGGAATTTAACTATTTCTCTTGCTTGCTATTAACACAAAGCTTTGCATTGTTCCACTTAGGACGTAGTTTAAAAATTCTAGCTATTTTATTATGTTATTATAAACTCTTAATCATGCATCATATTTTTATGGATGTAGAGATTAGTTTTTATGAATAAGAATTTAAAAGTAATTTAACATGATATATTTGCCCCAACAAAATATATGATAATTGTAATAGTACATGTTTTTAATTTCCTAGTATTTCAAAGCAGTTGGCTATCTTGGCAACTGGAAACAGGTTGGGACTGGATTATAAGTCTAATAAAAATCTAATGGCATTTTATATTTGCTCACACATATGTTGTCAAATGGGGGTGTTAGGTAATACTTACCATTGCACCTCTCATGTACACTATTTGGTACAAGTCGCACAGTTTTTCCAGTGTGCTCAGAAAGAAAGGCCAATGTATTTTTTTCTATTAAATAGTTTAACCAGTTAATGCAAAAGTAACATTTAATTAACTTCATATGTTAATATAGCATGATTTTCTCTACCACACCCTGTCCCAGCTATTGAACTAAGGTCTAGCATGCCTTTGTGAAGATTTTGATAATCAACAAAGCATACTAACTAATTATAATTTGAGATTTTAATGGAGAAGATGTCTTTTCTCCAGTTTCACAAAGGCAAGGTGTTTGGTGTTAACAGGTTATGGAAGTTTTTACTGGATTTTGTAGACAGCACACCTCTAGATGACCTCCTGGGAACTCTATAGAGAATTTGGGTAGTGATCCAAAACAGTCTTTATGTGTTTCTCATGAAAAGCCTCTTTGAAAAGATAATTATTTTATAAAAGCTGAAGGGAAAGGTAGATACAACTTATGTTTTACGTCAAAATAATGTCCACAGTAGCTTAGGCCACCAGAAAATAGACTCTCAAAAGGATTAATAGTTTACAGTTGAATGCAATATATTTCAGATTTTTGTCATGGTTATGGCCAAATTTAGAATTATCTGAGGGCAAGAGCTGTTTCTAGCATTTTTTTCTTAATATACTAGTACTTTTTCATTTACATTTTTTCAGGGTTCAATTTTGAAAATGTTCTATATCAGCAAGTTTTATGCAAAATGCAAAGAGAATATCTGATAAGCTTGAGGGCCAATTCATAGTGATGCCTTTGCTTTCATGTACAGATATCTGAATGTATTTGAAATATGTTTACATATTACATTCATTACACTGATAAACCAATTGAATAGGTCCAATCAGTAGACACATTGATTAATGTCATATTGATGAATAATAAAGAGTATAATAGAAATGGGAGTTGATATTAGCCTGAGTATTACCAGATGTTTCATCCTAACCTTCTTACCTGTGCATTCTAGAAAACATACTGCATTAAGGACTCAATATGGCGGTATCTGTAATTTTTATTTGTTTATTTCCCTAGGCCTATTGGCCATTATCTCTCTTAGAGATGATATAATAGTGTTGACTGATGATAAGGAGAAGTGGCCAATTAGAGTGTGGAATTGTTCCCACATCCTAAAAATTAAATTCTAGGTCAGGCATAATAAAGAAGGGAAAAAATATACATACATACATATATATATATATAACCCTAGACTTCAAAATCTGGATTATTTTGCCTGTTATTAGAGACATTGCCAATTTTCTAGCCATTGAAGAATCTACTTAATTTAGCCTAGGTATGAAAACTGGTCGCATTATTGTTCTTGTTACATTTTCAGCCATGAGACAGACTTGTGGTTCTTCAACAGCTGTGCAGAGCAGAGACGTAAATTTAAGGTAAATGCTATTGCTTTGCTATCTTAGTTGAGTTTTAGTATCTAGCATTGTAATCATTTCCTTCATTGAAGGTCCTCCCTCTTGTAATAATACATTCTACTCTTCATCCTTCCATAAGAGGTAATGACATATGCACTCAGCATTATTATTATTTTATATTGTGCTTTTGCCTTATAGGGGAAAACATGACTTCAGGTATGGTATGCTAGAATACACTTGACTGGGAGCCAGGTGTTTGGGGTTCTAGTCCCAGCTCTGCCGGTAGCTGGTTGTGAGATGAGCTAACCTCCCTTGGCTTCACTTTCCTTTGTGAAATGAGCAGCTGGAATAGATGGTCTGTGCTGCTCCTTTGAGTCCCAAAATTCTTTTTTTCCTAGTAATGAACTAATTAGTGGCCATCTTAACCCTTCTTGTTATAGTATTAAGCCCTTTTTTTGCTTAGTGAATATCAGCTTATTATTAGCTCTAATGTTACTTTTAGTTTTAGCAGAGATGTACTTTATGTTAAAATGCCATGCCAGAAAATATCTTTTGGAATTAAAGGGTGATGCCCATTAAACACTAACCTCTTTTTTGCAAATATGCATTTGTGTGGCATATTATTAAACTGCATTTGTTTTGTTTAATACTCTTCGGTAATTTTAAAATTAGCTATTAGAACATTGAAAGCATAGGAAGAATTATTTTTCCGCTTGTGTACATTAATCATTGGTACTAAGATATAAAAACCACATACCCCACTTTCCAGACAATGTTTCCACTATTACTCACCCCTCACCTGTCCCTGCCAATTAAAAATAAACTCCATTCACCATTATGGAGAAATAAGAAATAATATATAAAATAATCTTAAGTAATTCTAAAACTGTTACTAGTTTAATAGGTAACATTTTATAGAGAGCATTAAAGTTTTACAAAGCAATTTATATATCCTATCTCATTTGATCTGTTCAACAAGTGACTTAGATGTGAAATAATTTAAAAGAATAAATATTTTGTTTTTTCAGTAAATTTAGCATGTGTGACTTGACATCTATAACAAAGAAGTCTGTAGGTTTCCTTACTTAATCTCTTCTGACTGATCATTTGTGAGCTATTTCCAAGACATAAGAGCCACTGCTATGGAATTGAACTATTTTAAAATATGAACCAAACTATGGCAGAGTTCTGTACAGAGAAGAGAAATGTTAAATACCTCAATCACAAGTAAAGGAGCACTGACATTTAAACATCACATCAAAAGCTAATGTGTCATCAGTGCAGAAGATTCCTGTACTGGGAGTAAAATGATCTGAATTCCATTTCTTTCTCAGTAACTAAGTGCCTCTACATGTGTGACCTTGGGCAAATCTATTCATTTTTCTTAACCTCTGTTTCCTTATCTGGAAAACGAGAGGATTAGACTAAATCATCTCTGTGGTTCATTCCAGCTCTTAACTTCCTTTAATTGTAAAGAGGAGGGGTGGACAGTTTTGTCTTACTCTCCTTCCCTTAACAGATAATTAGAGTAAAGTTAATAAGATCATGTAGAAAATTTCACAGCATCATATCCTTAAGTCTGGAAGTGACCTTCCAGGTGACATAGTCCAACCCTTCTATTTTACAAATGAGGTGAAAGGCCACAGACCTCAGGTGATTTGTTCAAGGCCAAGAAAGTAGTTAGTGGTAGAGGTGGAACTTCTGACTTCAAATCCATTGCTCATTATTGTTTCCTGTTTGTTGACTAATATTGAAAAGTATTTAATTCAAAGATTATACCCAATAATTGCCGTATATTTGGTTTTCATCTATTACTATCAGAACATTTCTAAACAGGAATCATGAAGTAGTTGGGTTTGCAAGGATGCCACAGTATGAAGACATTTTCAAACTGTGAAATTTCTGTAAACAGCCATTTTCCAGTGACAATGCAGGCAAAAGGGGATAGCCTAGTAACAAATGTCCTTTAATTGAAAGGATGGGGTCAGTTGCCTCCTGTAAGTTTTATCAATTTGAGCATTTTGAAAATTCATGAAGTAAATTGTAGCACTGCTGTGTGTTCTCAGACCCACTTTCCCATGCTTTCCCTATGATGTACCTAAGCACAATTAGAAAACATAAACAATAGCTTTAATTTGTAGGAGAAGAGGAGGGAAGACAGAAGCAGCAAAATTTTATACATAGATACAGGTATCATAGATGTAAATTATTGAGTGTATTAGTCAGTGTAGGAGATTTACCTTGCCTTAATTTACAATCTTGGTGGGGAATTGGACTCAAACACACAAATACACATATAAAAGAACAGCATACAAACAAGCATATTTCATAATTCATGTCAGTGATGAAGGCATTAAGAGTTGTTTTCTTCATTGCTATCCATTTACCTATTGAAAGTAGGACTAAGAAGAGAAACTGAGATCTTGGAAATCACCTGGCTAAGAATTGCTATGAGAAATTGTATTCTGGTTTTCTATTGGACCATAACTCAAGATATGGGTCTGATAGTGCTCCCTGTGGTTTCTAGGGCAAAATATAAAACTGTTTGTGTGTATTTAAATCCTTTCACAGTTTGGCTCAAGCCTCTTCTCCTAAGTTCATTGTACATGCTTTGTGCCCATGCATATGTTCCCAAACCCACCCCACATTGTACATTCTAATCAATACGGTCTACTTGTCATTCTCTATACATAACATTCCAACTCCCATTTCTCTCTTTTTTTTTTGGTCCAGGCTATCCCCATGCCTAGAACATTCTCTCCACCTCTTGAAACCCTTAGATATCCTCTAGACTCAGTACAAGTGACACATCCTATAAGAAACATTTTTTAATCCTTACTAAATATTAGTTCCAATGTAAAAGAGTAAGGGCTAGATAATTGGAGTTAAATTATTTGCCCAAGGTCACAAAGCTAGGAGTGTCTGAGATTAGTTTTGAACCCAGAATCTCCTATCTTCAGGCTTAGCTTTCTAGCCACTGAGTCCCCCAGGTACTCCAACAAACCTCGGTTGGTTTCTCTTTATCATCTCTTCCTATGCCCCTGAAATTGTTTTATATTTGTTTCTATGCATTTGTTTCTGTCCTCTCCCCAATCCAGCAGAATATAAGCTTCTTGAAATCAAGGATTATTCTACTTTTGTCCTCCACATCTAGTAGAGGGTATGGAAGACAGTGGGTACTTAATACATGTTTTCTTGTTGGCCAGGCCTAACAAGAATCCCCCCAAAATTCTATCCAACCAAGATTTATTATGTGTTGTTGTATACAGTTCACTGTGTTAGGTCTTGAACAGGATATGAATTTTAGTTATGGCATGGGCCTTGCCTTCAGGAAACTTTTTTTAATGGGAGAAGGTTATGGAATAGAGGCATATAACTAGAATACAAGATAATTCATAGTAATTACATGAGAGAGAGAGTTATTTGAAATATGAAAACGGTCACTACCAATTAGAGAGGTCAGAAGAAGTTTCTTGGAGGAGATATTTGCCTGGAAACTTGAAATTCAGTCAGTAAATGTTTATTAAGCACCTACTATTTGCCATATGCACTGTGCTAAATATTGGGAATGCAAAAAAAGCAATGCAAAAGAGTCTTTCCCTCAAAGAGCTCACAGTCTAATGAGGGAGAAACAAGAGAACAAATTTGTATCAACAAGCTATACACAGGATAAGTAGGAAATATTTAAACAAAGAAAATTACTAGAATTAAGAAGAGTTGGGGAAATCTTGCTGTCAAAGAAGAAATTTTATAGGTAGAACTTGAAGGAAGCTACAGGATAGAGATGAAGTGGGAGAGTATTCCATGCATGAGAGATGAGCAAAGAAAATGCCTTAAGCCAAGAGATGAGGTATATAGCATTCATGGTACAACAAGGAAGGCAATGTCACTGACTCAAATTGTACATAGTGAGAGTAAGATGTAAGAAACCTGGAAAGGTAGTATGTGGGGAGGGCTGTTATAAAGGGCTTTGAATACCAAACAAACTATTTTGTATTTGGTCCTGGAGATAATAGAGAGTGGGGTCTGAGGAGAAGAGGAGATACACAGACCTACACTTTAGGAAAATAATTTTGGAAGCTGAAAGGAGCATGGATTGGAATGGAGAGAGAATAGAGGAGAGCCAACACTATAGTGTGTTATCGCAATAGAGTCCAAGTGTAAGGTGATGAGGGTCTATGGTGGTTTTCATACTGTAAAAATTAAATCTCTAATAAAAATATTATATTTTTAAGAGATTTATTAATGATCATTAGAAATCAAGGAATAAAGAGGATGCAATATAAAGACCACATGCCCATGACTGATCAGCCAGTCCGAACACAGGCCTTACCACCACCAAGCTTGGGACAGGAAGTTAAAGAGGTGGAACCTTCCATGTCCCCACCTAATATCCCCTATCTACAGGAAGTATGAAATGACAGGAAATCAGTGGGCTCCTGGGAAATGTAGTTCTTTTTTTTAGGGTGACAGATTGTCAATTATACAATATCAGGAAAGAAGGGAGTGTATTCAATGTATGTTGAAAAAAAAAACTTGGAAGACCTTAGCAACAAATGGATAAAATGGGTGAGAAACAGAAGTTCAGGGTTGGCATAGGACTCAGGGTTTCCTTTCCTTAGACCCCCTAAACTCCAGAAGCTTTCAAGTCAAACAGAGCACAGGAAAATTTCTTCCCTTCCTCGCATTCTGTTATGCTGAGGAAAATGTAACTCTGGACATCAGAGACTAACGATAAGAAAAGACCCCTGAAAGAAATATTCCCCTTTGACTCTCCCCTAGATTTCAAGATGGATACAGATATACATCTTCTGGTTATGCCCTGTTAAGGTCAGGTTGTAATCTAGGACATCTTCTTGTCCCCTAAACTATGCCCAGACAAACTCTGTGTCTTCAGGACACAAAACACCACTCTAGCCCCAGTGACCAACACCCCAACCCCACACCCCACTTCTGGCTAAATTCATACCATCATAACCCCTTCTCCAGTCATAGCACCTATTGTCAAAAGAGTAAAAAACCCCAGAATCCATCCACCCTGGGAAGCAGTGTCAGCTCTTAAACCTATCTCCTGACCCTTAAACATTACTACCAAATTAATAAATTTCTCTTTTAATTTTTAATCTAAGTTTTGGAGTCTTGCATTCTTGCAAAGTGTACCTGTCCCAAACCCAGGGGTTCACCTCAAGTTCCCCCACACACAACAGGATGACACTTAGGTTGGGATCCTGAGGCACTGGGGGAATAGTGGCACCCTAAAAAGTAATAGGGCATTTTAAAGTGATGGTAAGTGATGGTAGTCTTTTAAAGGAAGGATAAGATTTCCATTTGGGTCGTGTTGAATTTAAAATGTACACTTGAAAATCCAAAGTGAGATGAAAGGGGTTGTGAAGAGAATCTCTTAGGGACTTCATTAGCTACCAGGGGTTCTTTTTTTTTAACTTTTATGTGGGTGATGCCTACATAAGCCTATCTGGCTTTAGTCACTTTGTCCCCTGACTTTTAGCCCAATGTCACTAACTATGTATTTAATGTTTCAAATCAGCAGTTCCCCAGACTTCTGAGTGTTAACATATCCAAAATAGAGCTCATTATCTTTCACCCACAAAATACCCCTTTATTGAACTTGTCTCTTTCTGTCAGAGGAACCAGCATCCTTCTAGTCACCCAAACTCACAACCTAGGAGTCATCCTTGATTTTTACTTTCCCATTCCCCACCCATCCAGTTAATTGCCTAATCTTGTACATTCTACCACCAAAACTTTTCTTTCTTCTGTCTTCTTCTCTCCAGTCACATTGCCTACCAGGCCCTCATAACCACTTCTCGTCTTAACAATTGTGGTAGTTACCTAATTGGTCTCTGCCGACTATCTCTTTCTTTCTCTAGTCCATCTTCCATATAGCTGCTGAGTGATTGATTAAATGGAAGGAGATGGGTCTACATGAAGTAAAGGGATGTAGGCTCTTTGAAGGCAGAAATTACCTTTGTTTTTGTTGTGATGGTTTTTAATTGTCAGCATTTAGCACAGCTAGGTACTTAAGTATGATGTCTATTTTTTTAATTGAATGGAAATGCAGCTGCTAAAGCACAAACTAAAGAGAAGAAGGGTTAATACAGTAATTCACAATAGACACAGTCATCCAGATGAGCAGAAGGCATCATATGTTTATGTATCAATAGTTATTTCATTTTTGTTCACTTGTTTCAGTGGTCCCCAATTGAGGTGTTCCTGGCAAAGAATCTGAAATAATTTGCTCTTTCCTTCTTTAGTTCATTTTAAAGATGAGGAAACTGAGGAAAACCAGCTTAAGTGACGTACCCAGAGTCACACAGCTGGGAAGTATCTGAAGGCAAATTTGAACTCATGAAGAGAGAAGTCTTTGTGACTCTAGGTCCAGCATTCTATCCACTGCACCACCTAGCTGCCCACCAATCCTTATAATACCAGCAAAGGACAAAGTAGCATAAGAGGATAGAGCCTAGTCTTGGATTGGAGAAAACTTCATTTCAAATCCTACCTTAGACATTAGCTATATGCCCTAAGTAAGTCACTTAACCTCTGTCAAGTTCAATTTCTTCTTTCTGTGAGGTGATATAATAATTGCTCAAGTGAAATTTTAATTGAGAGATAAATTAATGGTAGGTAGAAATATAAAATTAGGATAGATAGATATATGTAAAAGGAAGCAAAGAATGACTTCATAGATATCTCTGATATACTTGCTATTATGCATCTCATGAGTGGAAAACAGCAAAAAAAAAGTATCAATCTTATAGAAAAGAATGGATTATATTTAAAAGAGGATTGATTAACGCTATCTATTAGCATATTCTATAGACCTTTAAGTCAGCCAAAGAAAATGGTAAATGGATTCTTGACCCATACATATTATAAAGTGTCTATGGAAGTGGGATAGAGTGGTATTTCTGGATTTCAACTTCTAGGCTAATGGCCACTACTAAATGAATAACTCATACATTCTTACCTTTTTGTCAATTTCTCATTTTTTGGAAGGTGGAAAAATATATAAGGAAATGGCTATTCTGGATCTCATTCTAATATGTAAAGAACAAGCTAGTCGGTGAAGTTGAAATGATGAGAACTCTGAGATTCAGAGACTATGATATTTTTTAAGTTTGTGATTGATAAGGAGGGGAAAACCAAGCAGAATATGTCAGAGTATACTAGATTTCAGGGAAGTAGATTTCAAAGATGAGGTAGGATGGGTAAAAATTCTCATGAATTGAATCTCTAAAAAAGTAGTCAGCTAAAGAAGGTTGGAAGTCTTTAATAAAATTTTTCTTGAATGGTCACATATGAAGTAAAGGAAGACAAATTTAAAGAAACTGATCTGACTACTCAGAAAACTGATCACCAAGCTCATATTTTAGATGGGAAATGTGGATGAATACTCAACTAGTAAAGAATAAGAATATCAGAAAGGCTATGACCAGAAGTGTAAGGTAAATAATGTTAATGATTACAAAAAGGAATGTTTAAAAGCCATATCCAGGGCAGAAAGAAGGGTATGATACCTACTGATCAAGGTGGATTAAGAGATTATGAATTGATTGAAGAAAGGAAAATTATTTGACAAGAAGACAACATAGCCATGTGATTAGAGAGTTGGATTTGCTGTCAGGAAAACTGAAGTCTGAATGCCATATTTGACACCTACTAACTCTGTAACCAATGACAAACTACTTAACTCTCTAAAACCTCAGGTCATAATCTGTAAGGAGAGGACACCACAATCTATAATATCACTTCACAGGATTATTGTGAAGCACAAAGTAAAGAAGATATGTAAAACAATTTGAAAACTTTAAAATACATTTAAAATGTCAATCATATATGCCTTAAGAGAATAGTCATCTGATTATATGGACTTGAAGAAAAATGGTTAACAGTGATTTGAAACCAAGACAAATGAAAATGTTTTAATTAAATCCAATTATAAGATTAACCCTAGATCTTGTTCAAGATTGGCAAACTTTAATTGAAAAATAAAGTATATAATGGGGAGTAGGGGTCAGAGAGGGATGTTTTGACTTGGGAAGTCACAAAGATGGTGAGTAAAGGGATTTCAGGATCAATGGCATTACTGATTTGAAATGATTTATTATTTTATTATCAATATTAATACATTATTGCCCAATTGGAAAATTGGTAACTGGAAGGGTGGAAGGCAAGAAAATGACTGGGATAGAATAAGAAGCATGTCTGAAGCTGACTACAGATATTAGGTTGAAAGGTACTTCAAGGTACTGCAAGGAAGACCAAAATGTCCAGTGATCTGGAGCCTCCCAAGGAAGATGGGATATATAGCAAGAAATTGGTCTAGGTAGAATGACCAGGGTATCAGTTGGGATCAGTAATGTAGCAAGAGAAGAGAATAACAAAGGGACAACCTCTGAAATGCCAAAAAGAAGCAGTGTGCTAAAGTGTTAGGTACTAAATATGAGTCAAGAGGACCTAGGTCCAAATACAACCTTTGACACTTACTGTACTGTTGAATCATGGGGAAATTGCTTAATCCATCCAACCCTCCATTTCCTCATTTATAAAATGTACATCTGAGTAATAGCACAGGATTTTATGAGTATCAAACAGGATGATGTCTGTAAAGTCTCTGTGTAGGTTAAAGTGCTACAAAAATATCTGTTATTATTAGTAAGAACCCAAGAGCAGAGTCCTCAGCAGGAAGGACCCTTTGTAGAAGATTTACATGAAAATATGAATAAATTGCACAGGAGGAGAAAAAAGGGAGAAAAGAAAGAAAAAATTATTAGCAAATAGAGCTATCAGAAAAATAGATTGGACTGCAATGGATGATGACTTTTTTACCTTTTTCCTTAGAAGTAAGTCTTCCATTAGAAGTTGACACAGTAAATAAGATTCATGTTTTGTTTCAAGGTTGATTTAGACCATGAGTTTTTAACCTGGAGTCTAAGGACTAAATGAAGATTTCAGAAGGTCTTTGACCTGGGGGGCAGGGGAAAAACTGCATCCTTATTTCACTGTAAGTGATTTCCTTTGTAATCTTATGCATTTCAAAATATTATAAGAAAGAACTCATAAGCTTCATTAGACTATTTAAGAAGTTCATGACACAAAAAAAGGTTAAGAATCACGGACCTAGACCTACTCTGAGTCGCTTTTCATCTCTATAATTCTTAAGATTCTAAGTGCTGCTTTTCTCATTTCTATACCATGTATCCTCCATTAGAAAGGAGTAATTTTGAAGTGTCACTCCCTGTAGTACTTGGGCATTATCTGTAAGAGCCTGAGCTTAAAAGAATATTTCCCCCAATCACATGATTAGATTCATTCAGTAGTAAAGCTCTCTTCCTTCTTGTAAGCTGGCACTTTATGTTTAGCTTTCTCTTCTCCCAAAATAGCTTCTATGCAATAATTTTAGGTTGCAGTGTCTTTGGAATACAACAGCTGTTCACATACTAGTAGTATCACACTTTTACAGCTAATAAAGTACTTTCCTCTCAAGGACCCTATAAGTAAGGCACACATTTTATTACCCACATTTAATAGAAAAGGAAACTGAGGTGCAGAAAAACTTGCCCAAGGTAACCAGCTAATAAAACTACAGTCAGTCAGGTCTTGAACACAAGTTTCACCTTAAATCCAGTGCTTTTTCTTCTATGTCAAGGAAGTTCATTCCCTCCCCCTCCTGAGTAACCTGACCCTTCCATCAAACATTCCTGACGTAACACAGTTGTGCCAGGTTTGCGGCCCTCCACGTGCTGTACAGCCATAAAAGTCAAGGCTTTGGGCTTGTGCGGAGGGAGAAGCAAAAAGAGAAGGAAGAAGTAGGAAGTCAGGAACAGAGCAGGCAGGTGAAGGGAAGGAGAAAGAGACTTGCAGGCTAGGGACCACGTGGTCAGGTTACTTAGAGGAATAATTGTCTACCCTTTCTAATAAACTTCATAAAATATATATCTGGGTAGAAATATTATTTCAATTCTTATACTTCCCATCACAGTATTCAGCCTTTCATTCCCAAGTAATTTCCAGAGACTAAAACCATCAACTATCCCTTGATTGTACAGTCTTGGAAATCCTCTACTTTCAATTCTTTTGTTATATTCTTTCATACTCATAGAAAACCCTTTTTTATCAGAGATTATCCTTTTTAACTAAGTTGGTTTGGGCTTTCCTGAAACCTAGAGAAAGCCTTGATTTGGTCAGATTTGGTTGACTGCCCAGGGAAGCCTCTAAAGAACAGAGTTTGCATATCCATTGGATTAAATGGACTACTTCTAAGGAGATTTCAGATTATGTAGGTTTAGGAGCTCTTCCATACCCCAGGGTTTGTACAAACTTTGATTTAAAAACACTAACATTTACTAGAAGAAAACAAAACTAGTATTCGTGTTTTTTAGAGAATCACTAAACTCCCTTTACACTTGGAGAAATACTCAGTAGCATGGCTCAGACCGTGTTCTCTTTTGAGTCCAACTCTATAAACACTAAGATCAAGACTTAGTTCTGGCACATCTGTTCTGGCTACGTTATCTCTTAAGTGTTCTAAGGAAATGCAGTGAGATTTTTAAAAATTTTAGATTTTAATTTTTATTTAATGAATTTTTTTAAATTTTTAAATGTAAATTTAAAAGAAATTAGGTGTCAACCTGTGTGGGTAAATTGAGTCTTATACTTATGAAATTACAGTCTAGACCATATCTTACTCTATGAATATTTTAGAAAGTAATCACACTAATATCCAATTTCTTCAGTCCTGCTCAATGATACTGTTACTTATAAAGAACAAAGTACTACTAAATATACAGGAAACCATTCAGGGTGGCTCTTTAAGCCTCTCATACTAATAATTTCATACTTATGAAAAATGTTTATTGATATGCATGTTAATTTTTATCATCCACAGTGTATTTGCATGTAGCATAAAGATTAAGACCCCAGTGTTCTTTTAATACCTTTTACCTAAGAGCTCTCTAGGTTTTATATTTTAAGTTACTAATAGAGGAATTCTTTTTAAAGGCTTTAGCAAATTGTTAAGGACATCTTACTACTTACATTTTATTAATCAATTTAGGCACTGCTCCTGTCAGTACATAATAGTCACAAGCTTTTCATAGCTTAGAGAGGAAAAATTCCTTAACAGTCTACAAATTCTAACACATCTGATGCCAACACTTACATTGCCTTAAAGGTTTCCACCTTGATATCTTCTTCTACTGGTGCTACTGCACATTTTCAGGTGATAAGCCAAGAAACACATTGATGATCCACATGTGTGAACAAGGAAAAAAATCTATTGTTTCTTAAAACCCAGAATTCTCTCTTTTCTTCCCCATGTGCACCAATGAATATTCAATAAGGACTCATTGTGGATCATAAAAAATGATATCAAATGCCTGGTTAGTGATTTGAAAATCGCATGAAGCCATCATTCTACATCGGAAATAGAACCCATGTAACTTGTACCTTTTCCCACACCAAAAATAGATAAGATACAAAATTAAAATAAGAATCAGAGTCAGAGAGCTAGAAGGCAATTTAGAGATAATTTTAAGTGGCACAATGGATAAGGCACTAGGCTGAGAGTCAGGAAGAGTTCAAATCCTACCTCAGACACTTACTAGCCTTGTGACCTTAAGTAAGTGACTTAATCTCAGGTTGCCTCAGTTTCTTCTTCTCCAAAACAGGGAAAATATTAGCACCTCCCTCTAAGGATTGTTGCAAGGATAAAATGAGATACTATTTATAAAGAACCTTAAGACTCTATCTAAGTGCTACCTATGT
Organism: Monodelphis domestica; assembly: GCF_027887165.1. Lineage (NCBI taxonomy): Eukaryota > Metazoa > Chordata > Mammalia > Didelphimorphia > Didelphidae > Monodelphis > Monodelphis domestica. Next base: position 181,446,112 of record NC_077231.1, read on the forward strand.
ATCTTGTATGTACACAATTTTTTGCATGCTATCTCCCCTCTTAGAATGTGAATTTCTTGAGATCAATAAACTGTCTTTTACCTTTCTTTTTATCCACAGCACCTACCCCAGTGCTTGACCCATAATACATATTTGATAAATGCCTGTGGATTATTATATTTTCCTACAGGGTGCAGGAATCCCTACTACAATACCCCTGCTAAGATTCTTGTACATTTCTGACTTGGAGTTGAATACTGCACAAGACAACCTAATTCTATTATTGGAAAGTTTTTTTCTTATTCGTTTTAGACAAACCTGCCTTTTGTAACTTAATCTGATTTGTTATCATTCATCCTTTTGAATCTAAACAAAATATTTATCAACTTTCTGCATGTTGGTGTTCAGTTGTGTCCCCCATGGACCATAATGTTCATGGAGTTTTCTTGGCAAAGGTACTAAAATGGTTTGTCATTTCCTTGTCCAGGAGACTATGGCAAACAGTGGTTAAGTGACTTGCCCAGGGTCAAACATCTAGTAAGTGCCTGAAACTAGATTTGAACTCATCCTCCTGACTTTATACCCAGCACTCTATCCACTGAGCCCCCTAACTGCCAAACCTCCAAATATAAAGATAATTATTATCATTTGTATGATGCTTTATGAACCACACAGCATGTTCTTAGCGAGAATCCCATGAAGTATATTATTATCTCCATTTTGCTAAGACAAAATCTGTCGTTAAAAAGATTGTAACTTTTTTGAAGTCACGAAATTAGTGTCAGAGTCAGGGCTTTCCCAACTTTTGTGAATCAAAATTCAGTGCTTTTTCCTGTTGTTTCTCCATTTTTTTACTGCCAAATCCAGCAAAGACTCCATAGCTTTCTTTTATCTTACATTTTTATAAGTATGAATTTTATACTTTCATTCATACTTGACAAAAAATATTAAACAGGACAGGCCCAAGTAAATAGCCCCTAAGTATGCCACAATGTGCCCAGAATCTCCCCCATGCAGCACATGGTGTACCAGAAGGAAATTCCTAGCTTAATAATAATATGCAATTATATAAAAATAACTTTCAAAAAATAGAATTCTTATGAGTAGTTACTAAAATATGAAGCAAAGTTATTCCTAAATAGAGCATGATAATAGATCAATACATGTTCAAAGACCAACAGTACCTGTAACTCTCCATTGCCTTGGAAGAACAGAATAGATGACGGAATGTTCAAGGGCTCACCAAGGAAAGGAAGAAGTCACTGTGTCCCATACTGTTTTTAGAAGAGAAACAACAAGCTTCAGTTCTCTTCACCAGGTAGAACAAACAAACTGAAGTGTACCCACTGTGAGGCTCCTCAACATTTAAAAAGAAAAGAAATAGCGCAAGGGAAAGAGAAAATGAGCTCTAGAGCTCTGTTTTTTTTTTAATAAAAACCATTTCTTCCATTCAAATAAGGAAACATACTGCTATTTATGGTTTTTGGTATTTTTTGCCTACCAACTTCCCTCTTGAAGGCAATATTATCTATCTTCTACACTTCGGGTTCACCCAAATTTGGATAGTCTGTTTTGAATCAAGATGGTCCTGCCCTATTCAAAAGCAGAAAACTGCCTCTTCAGGATAATCAGGTCCATGCTGGGTTTGGCAGTATAAAATGGAGAAAGAACAGAAAAAGAACTGAACTTTAGATTCAGACAAACTGGAAAATCCTTGGCTCTGAAACTAATTTCATGACTGTGGAATAGTTACAATCTTTTTTAACCATAAATTTCTAACTTATAAGAGCAAAATTAACTGACTTGTTCTGGTTAGAGCTTAATGGAAGGGGAAGGCAGTATACCTCGATTCTAAAGCAGTGGAAAGCTGAGTGTCTGAAAATTCACCTCATCTGACATTCCACTGCTATTTTAGTTCATCAGAGTTTTGCTACAATATCATCTTCTCTTGATTTAATTTTATAATCATTTGTTAAGTACTTACTATAACAACGCATTTTGTTAAGATTAAGGACTTTAGGATGAAAAATTAACAGTCTCTTCCCTCAAAGAGCTTAAAATCTAATTAGGGAAACAAATATATTAATAAAATTTAAATCTTTCCATTATATAGTCATAGAAACAGAAGGATATAAGAGATTTTCTAGCTCAACAACCTTTTATCTTATAGAAGACATCAGTGAAGATTGAAAAAAAAAATTTTTTTTTAACCCTTACCTTCTACCTAGGGTTTACTACTGTGTATTGATTGGTTCTAAGGCAAAACACAGTGGTAAGGGCTAGGCAATGAGGGTAAAGTGACTTGTCCAGGGTCACATGGGTAGGAAATGTCTGAGGCCAGATTTAGGAAGTGTCTGAGGCCAAATTTGAACCCATGACCTCCTGTCTCTAGGCTGGCTCTCAATCCACTGAGCCACCAAGATGCCCCCCCCCCCCCGAAGGCTGAATTATTAAAGGGACTTCACCCAAGTCATAACCTACATTAAAATGAACAATAGACATTCTTTTTTATCGTGATCATATTTAATTATATATTTTGTATATCACCTGAATTTTTGGGACTCCTGAAACTTTTACTTTCACATTTAGAAACAAAGCTTATAAATTCTTTAGAGACTCCTAATCTCTTTGTCATGATTATGTTTTTAAATCTTGTTTTAAACAGTTTTTAACAGACATTTGACTCTAAGGATATAAAGTTTGTTTTTAAAGAAACAAAATAAAATTTCTTCATCTAAAAAAAGTTCATAAGAGCCCAAAGACTCTTTCTGAGTCTGGCAGTAGAAATAGATGTTTATAAAACAGTAAAGTTTTTTTTAAAAAATCATGTTCTACAATAATATTACTTAATTTTTGTCTCCTTTCACAATCATCCAAAAATTGCCTCTTACATTTCCACCCTTAGGTTACTGGTTGGGTTATTTTTTCCCCACAGACATATACATTTCTCACATATAGTGCTACTCTTTTGCCCATTCCATTAGGTAGGTTTCTCTTGAATAAGGTATAACTGCCATTGCCATATTCCAATCATGTTCTAGCTATACTGTGTGGGATGGAGTAGGAAGAGCACTTGACTTGCAAGTCAGGGAAGCTGATTTCAGTTCCTAATCTGATATTTACTCTGTGCCTACTATATATATATATATATATATATATATATATATATATATATATATATATATATATATATATATATACTATAGGTAGAATCTTCATATTTGGTCAATGGGCTTGACTTTGGTTCAAGGCAAAATTCTAGCACTTATTAGTAAATGGTTAGCTTAAAGGGCATTTAAAAATGGAAATTCAACAGGTTAAAAAGGTTAGTAATTCAGGGGAATGTCAAACATAATATTTCAACAAGGCATTTCACAAAGCTGCTCATGTTTCCTTGTGGACATGATAGGTTGAGCCAGTCAGAGTCAAAACTGGATGAGTAATGGATTGGGAGAGTAGATAATTCTTGTATGAATAACATATTGGAATGAAGTTTCTACAAGAGCACTCCCAAAAATTTCTCCTTGGCTCTGGCCTAATTCAAAATTTTTATCACTGATTTAGATAAAAATATTGATGATATGATTACAAAATTTAAAAGATGACTAGCTACCACTTTGTGACAGCCTTAGCATACCCAGTTCTCCCCCAAAAAAGTCCTAGACAAGTTAGAAGCACCGAACACACTTAACAAAATGGCATTTAATGGGGATAAATATAAAGATTTTCATCTAGGTTCAAAGATTCAAGTGGAAAAAGTACAGGATATAGAAGATTTGAAAAAGACATGATATTCTTCATGGACTAGAAGTAACATGTCAGCAAAAAAAGTGTCAGTGATATATGGCAATTTTTAAAAAGGTAATTTCATCTTGAGTACCATATTTTAGGAAGAACATCAACTATTTAGAGCTTATTATGATCATATGGATATAGATAGTGAGATAACTAAATTCATGCTATTCAAGGATTTGTAAAAAAAATTGGAATATTTGTCCTTATTAAGAAAACTGAGAGGAGAGAGTTGATAGTTACTATCAAGCATTAGGAAGAATGTCATAATTGCTGGGTGTTTACCCAAGGAGGAAAATTAGGAGCAATTAGTTGCAAAGGAGTGGGACTTGATTTAGTATGTGAATAATAAGAACTGATGAAAATGTCATGGTTGGCCTCTGGAGGTAATGGATTGACTTTCATTGGTAGTCTTCAAGTGGAGGCTGCATGATCACTTGTCAAAGATGTTGTAGAAATCATTCCAATCCACATATGATTTGGATTAGTTGTCCTCCAAAGTCAATCTTCTAGCTCCCTGATTCTATTCTGTGATTTAATGAGATCTGTCTCTCTTTATTTCCTCAGCTACTAGGTTTTGTATTGTTCAGGTCCATACCTGGTTTTGGTGGATAAGTTGTGCAGTCATGTGAATTTTGAGCATTTTCACTAAAGTTTTATTTTATATTATCTTCTTAATCCTCATTTATTCAAAAGAAGTTGAAGTCTTGAAATTTGGCATTTATATAATTACTTCCTTATAGAATCTATTTTACTGCTCTACTAAAAGAATTCAACTAAAATATGAATCGAGAGTAGTACACAGAATTTATAATTGAAATATTTGCTTCTTTGTACCTGTTTAAGAATCAACATCTAAGTTCCTTAGAATTTCCCTATCTAGTTCCATATTTTTACCTGTAGGAAAAACTTTCTAATACATTGAAGTTTTTGAATGAAAAATATAATGGAGTGGATTTGTATTCTCATTTTACTTATATTTAACTTATTGTACATGATGCTTACCTAAAATCATTTCCCTTCCCCCCCCTTTTAATTGGCACTTCCATCTTAAAACTAATAACATTCTTAATAAAATGAACACTAACTTTATTCTAAGAAGAATATCACTTTGAGTCTAACAGACACAAGACCAAAATTGCCATGTAAATTTAAATCATTAGAAATTCAACAAAATTTTGCCTATATTGTGAAAAGTAATAGAATTTTCCCTTTCACTGGTGTTTTTCAACTGTAAAACAATAGAAATGCACAAAAAGCTCATTGTAACTTATGAGGCACAATAGGAATATTGCCTGACATTTAATTTTGAATAAGATATGTAGAAAACTTGGACAGGGTCCAGAGAAAAACAATAAAATGATTGAATGGTTAGAAAATAGGACATGGGTGGGGGCAGGTGAAAGGATCTAAATTATTTAGCTGAAGGGGGAAAGGGAACTGAGCAGAAACTTAATAATTGTCTTCAGAAATAATGATTGTTAGGAGATTGCTAAGTAACTGTTGTCAATCATCATTGTGGTCTAAATTATAGGAATAGTACTTAAAATAAAGTTTTGGGTTAGGTGTATGGAAGAACTTTATAAAAATTATTTTTTAAACATTAAAATAGGCCACTAGAATAAGCTATAGTTCTTTAACAATAAAATAAACAATTCCATGACTTGGTTAGTTAACTAAGTAAAGCTTGAAGGGAGGAAGGTCAGATAATATAGCTTCTCTATATGATCTCTTCTGACATAATTCAATATCTGTTTGATAATTGAAAGTAGAATTTGTCTCTTGTTTCTCAGTTGTCTCTGCAAAGCATTCTATTTAAAACAAAGCAAGATATTATAGGAAAACAAATACCTAAAATTGTCTAATCACTGAAGTATAAGTCTGATTATCATGTAACCTAAAAGTAATAAATGTGGTTGCTTAACCATGTAGCTTCTTTTCTCCTGAAAGGTCTATGCTATGAATATTGACTCAGGCCAAGTAGCCTCTAGCATGAAATAAACATATTCATAGTTCAATATAATTTATTATTTTGCTGCAGTTATGCCTAGTTTATGATTGATGTCAAGGGAATATGAACTAAAGATTTTGTGGCATGAAGTATCATGATCAGAATTTTTGACTTATAAATTAGTATGTAGCTCTACATTATTTTTGGAAATAGACATGGAATTTTCAGTTTGTAGCATTCTAGTTTGTGCTTTATGTTTTTGTTTCAGTTTTCTTTGTTAGGGAATGGGGAAAGTGAAAACATTACTATTGAAAACTTTTGTTAGCAGTCTACTCTGCTTCCAGTATTATGGCTCGAAGTGACCTCTTTTCCTATAGGTGGCAATGCTGGTATAGACATTCCTATGAAAGGCATACGCCATAGACAGCTGAATGTTACATTTGAGGTTCCTGTGGATCTTTGGACATCATACATTCCATAAAGCACTCCATTTGTCCAGCTGTTATATTTTATCCTACTTCCTGAGAAAAAGAATAATTTGTAATATAATTGTGCTTATACTTTCTACTCTTAGGTATGGTGACTGAAGAGGTTGCTTTGTGCTTGACAAAAGTCTTATTAATTTTATTTCTATACAATGGGGATCAATTTTCCCAAAATTTGAAAGGTAGAAGGCACTTAATGATTATCGTACCTTCATCATTTTCGTTCAAGTTATGAAAGATGTTAATTTCTTCTTGGAATCAAATGATAAACTAGATGGTCTCTTATGCCATTACCTTTTCAACCTTATCTCTTTTTAACAGATTTGGTGTTCCAGATGAACTTCTTTCCACTCCTGCCCCTATTAAAGTAGGCATCATTTGACAAAAAGATAATATGAATATATAAGACTATCTTTAACTTATTTCTGTTCATCAGTCCTCCTTTAGGAAATAAATCTAATAGTGTTATTGCTGGTTCAAAAGCTAATCAGAGTTTTATAACTCTTTGAGCATAATTCCAGATTGTTCTCTGAAATGTTTCAATCAGTTCACAGTTCCACCAACAGTGTTTTAGTGTCCCCATTTTTCTAAATCTCCTCTGACATCTGCCACTTTGCCCTTTTATCATTTTAGCCGATCTGATTGGTGTGACATTATACCAAAACAAACTCAGAAATTATATGAATATAAGTCCAAAACACTTTTTATACAAATAAAATCATATTTATATAACTGGAGAAATATTCATTTTTCCTAGGTTGGCAGAGTTAACTTAATTAAAATGACAAGCCTATTAATCTACTTATTTTAAAGATTAAATCACCAACAAATCATTTTTTGAAATAGAAAATAAAATAGAAAAAAATAATCAAATTCATTTGGAGAAACAAAAAGCCAAAAATATCAAAGGAATTTATGAAAAAAAATGTTGGTTTGGAAGATACAAAATTTTGAACTATATCATAAAGCAGGAATGTTCAAAACTATATGGTACTCCCTAAGAAATAGAAAAGTAGATCAGTGCAATAGAACAAACAACAAAGAGGTATAAAATATTCCAATAAGCTTGTGTTTGACAAATGTAAAGATCCATGATTTTTTAATAAGAATTCCATATTTGGTGAAAATTTCTGAGAAAATTGAAATGCTATTGGGCATAAAATATATAGAGATCAATATCTTACACATGTATAAAGATAAAATGAAAATTGATGCATGACCTATACATAAAGGGATAAATCATGAGTAAATTAGAAGAACCAGAAATATTATCTTACCTATGAGATGTGTTGACAGGAGTAGAATTGATTTAAAAATAAAGCATTGTGACAAGTAAAATGGATAATTTTGTGTACACTAAATTAAATGTTTTTGTACAAATAAAGCTAATATAGCCAAGATTAGAAGGGAAGCAGTAAGTTGGGAAACAAAAGATAGTTAGCTTCTTGATTAGAGGTCTCATATCTAAAATATAAAGAGAATTTTATAAGAATATGAAGCATTTACCAATTGGAAAATGGTAAAAAGATATGATCAAACAACATTGGATGAAAAAAATCAAACCTAAATGTAACAATAGGGAAAAATTCTCTAAATCACTATTGATTAAAGAAATGCAAACCATGTCATGTTTTAGTAAATGTTTATCCTCTGTCTTATAAAGGACCTTACACTTCTTAAATTTTTCATAGCACTTTTCTGCTGTTCTGCTCTAATATAATTCATAAGACTCAGAACAAGAAGCAATCTAAAGGATTCCAAAAGATGATTTTTATAATTCCTTATTTTATGAAAGAACAAATGGAAAGTGTTACACTGTATGATAGTTAAATGAGATTAGCATACATACACTGCTTTATAAACCTTAAAACATTATATAAATGCTAGGTATTCTTATCTACTAATGCATCTCCTCCTCCCACAACTGTATGCTCCATCAGGGAAGGACCCATGTTTTTGTATTTCTTATTGCCAACAGACCAGTATTCTACTGATAGCAAATGTTTAGTACGTGTTAGTTGAATTGAAATGAATCTGTAAATTTTCCTTAAGTTCTAGTGGAAATTGACTGCGTATGACATCTATAACAGGGTCTGAATTAAATCCATCCATATGGTCATAGGATAGGGAAAATGAGCATTTCTTTTAGAATTTAGAATAATTAGAGCATTAGAGATAGCTCTTTGTTTGGGGTTTGTATTCCTAAGTAATGTATATATCCTTTAATATGGAACAGCTATATTTTCTTTTCCTCATATGCCCAAGTACATCATTTGTCATTGTATATTTCATTGTCCTTTTCAATGTACCAAGAAGCACTATGGTCCCATTTTGTTTTGAATATGAGGTAATGTAACCCATGACCAAAGTATTGTCCATCTTCTGACTTTAGGTTTATAGATATAGAAGTGGGTTATAGCAAGTTAGTTTCAGGATTTCATAACCATACCAAATCAATAATTCAGCCTCCCTACACTTCAGTGACTACATTTTATCTATTTGGGGATGTCCTACATTCATGCAGATTATAGCACTTCAGCTACTTATTAGATAGGCTTTCTCATTCAGGATTTTCCTTTTAATATTTGTTCTGATGTCACATTGTCTTTGCACTCCACATTCTTACTGTTATATTCTGTCTGTTGCTGTTTTGTATTACTTTATTTACATGGTACTATGCTACATAAATTAATTTTATTGTTATGTTTCATTTTGTATAATATTAAGCAATAATGCACTAAAATTGGCCCATAAAATACAGACTGTGCATAGAGAAAGGCTTTGCTATGGCCTTCCTGATAAGTATCTAGTATCTTTGAGGACAGTGGTAGTGCTGGAGGTAAGGTATATCAATGGATGTTGCCTCAAGGTATTAAGTCTCTGATGAAGTAGCTAAGAAATGTGTTAGCCATTGCTTCTTTTAAAAAAAAATAATAGCAATAACTTGGATAAGTAACTTGTTTTAGCAGTAAAGGTTCTAAATATCATTAAGAAAAAGTACAGTATGTCAAAACAGTTTCTAAGAAATAATATCTATTTATTGATTAGGAATAGATTTTGCACTAGACCTGAGATTTGGGTTTTTCCCCTCTAAGAACCAACGTAGATGCACAAAATTTGAGATTTAGAAGAAATGTCAAAGGCCATGAAATCCAAGTTATACTCAAACAAGAATCCCCTCAGCAATATAACCAAGAAATGTTCATCTATTTCTTTGCTTAAAGCCTTCTAATGAAGGCCAATACCCTGAGGCTGCCTATTCCACTTTGGGTTAGCTTCAATTGTGAAATTAAGAAAAGATGAGCATGAACATGAGAATACTTACTATGTCAGTGTTTTCAGAGAGTAAGAATCAATTTGTTCTCAGTTTTTTCTAGTTTTGGAAATTTGCTCATATTTTTATTTGCTAATTATTTCTAAAAGTCCTTTAATGAAAAATATGGCCACTTATAATGTGAAAATAAATTATAAACCTTTCTTTGTAGAGTTTAATAATAATTTTTAATTATTATGTTTATAGAATCATATGCTAGCAGCTAACAAAATTATTTACAATCTTAAGTCATTAAAAACTATTTCTTAAGTGGCTACTGTGCAAAACAGTGTAGATACTATATCAAAACAGAGATGTCCAGGATACAATCTCTATTCTTACAAATTTGTAATTTATTTGGAGAGATACTTTAATTCTTGATTGGCACTCAGATTACAAATTTGCAAGGTAATTTTTAAAAGCTTTTCAGAGCTGAACTCTACAACCTAAACAAGATATAGAAAACTGAATCTAAATTTATTTTAACAATGTTGACTAAATGCATTCATATATCTGGTACTTCAAGGAATTAAGGATACAAAGACAAACACAAAACAGTCCCTGCCTTCAATGAGTTTATATTAAAAAGGGGGGAACAGTATGCATCCAAGTTAAGTAAAATCAAAGAAAGCACAAAGTAATTTAAAGCTAATAATTTTTGGTTTTGGTGTTCTTCAAAAATGTCTTACTCTTCACGAATACCATGGAGGTTTTCTTTATAGAGATACTAGTTTGCCATTTCCTTCTCAATTATATAAATAAGGAACTGAGGCAAAGAGAGACTTGCCCAGGGTCACACGGCTAGTAAGTCTGAGGTCAGATGTAAAATCAAGAAGCTAAGTCTTCTTGACTCTCTCAGTGCACTATTGTGCCATCTAGCTGGCCTTGTGGATGAGATGGAACCTAAACTATGCTTTGAGGAAGCTGAGGATGTAGACATGGAGGATCACTTGTAGAAATACAAGGAAGACAAGGATAGAATGTTATATCCAGAGAACTGCTAACAAACAGGTTTAACTGATTCGCAGAGGGAAAAAAGGAAAATATGTTTTGGACTAGATAGGTAGATGGCTAAGAAGAAAAATGGGATATTATTGTAAAGGTAAGATGCAGTTTCCATAGTGGATAAAGAATCATCCTTGAAGACAGCAAGACCTGAACTCAAGTCCTACTTAACATCACAGTGCTCCATACCCCAGTGAGACGTGAACCAGATTAAATGTAATTAGTAAATGTATAACTAAATTAATAAAATACAAAAAATGTATATGATAACTTGTCATTTTCCAAGTCAGTATGCAGTCACAGGGATGCATTTCTATTTGAGTCTGATACCATTTTTCTAAGTATCTCTTTTAAGTCAAAAGCTTGTAATGGTTAGGGGAATTTCTTCACCCAAGAGATCTCCTCACCAGTGAAATCATAGTTCCTATCCATCTTTTATCCTAGAGGCAATATGGAGTCATTGATTTTTGAGTAGAGGAATTGACAAAGTTGTATAGTTATGAATGGAGGGAAAAGGATGGAGGCAAGAGGATGGAGGTAGATAGACCAGCCAGACTATTGGCTACTCCAATATTCCATGTAGCAGTTGATGATGACCTGGATTAAGAGGGAGTCTGTGTAAATGGAGAGGAGAGAACCATTTCATTTTGATAGAGGTAATGGAAATAAGATCAATATGACATTGTAACTGATTAAGGATACTGAAGTCAAGGAAGAGGCAGGAGAAAGGATAACAAGAGTTGCAAACTCAAAGCAGGAGTAGAACAGCTCTCTATCAGTGTTTCTGAGATGATCTAAGTGGTCAAGAAAAGAATGATAATCTAGCAGAGGGAACCAAAAGGAAACTATCAGACAAGTGGAAGAAGAACCAAGAAAAAAAAATGTCCCAGATGCCAAAAGAGGACAAAAATTCATGAAGAAACAGAGGGCTCAATAGCCAGAGAAAGGGCAAAACAGAAGAGGAATGATAAATGATCATTGAGAGATCATTTATAACCTTAGAGAAGGTTTTGGCCAATGAGGTAAGACAGAAGACAGGCAACAAGGAATTGAGAAAGTGAGATATTATGGTATGAATGTGGACAACTTTTTCTACAAATATGATTCACTGCCAAAGGAAAAAGATATAGAATCGTGGCTTGAGGAAAAGATTTTTAAGAATAGGTGGGCCTTGGCCATGTTTGTATCTACTGGTGAAGGAGCAATTTGATAAAGAGATATTAGACTAAAAAAAATTAAGAGATATTAATGACAGAAAGAAGATAAAAATGATTAAAGAAAAGGAAGAAAAAGTCTTTGAGAAAATGGGATTATGTAACCTAAATTTTAAAAATACTGAAAGAATAATTATAATTATTTTTTAAAAGTTACATACCAGATTATGCATATTACTACTAATAATAATTGACATTTATATAGCATTTAATGTTTTTAAGATACTTTACATATATTATCTCATTTAGCCTTGCAGTATACACAAATTGGTTCTCCATCTCTGAGGAGAAAACAAGAGAAATTTGACTTTAGGGGCAACATGAAAGAGAGAAATTTGTTGGAAAAGTGGAATAGGATGGTGAGTGTCCTTGAATAGTTAGAATGCTTTACTAAAATTGGTTATATAGAGAAATCACTATTCTGTACCTTAAAAAAAACTTTGATAATACCTAGAAGATAATTTTTCTAACTAAAAGCAGAAAAATGGATTTGGTGATATCTCAGTTTTCCCAAAGCTTCTATTTCCTATCTTTCCTAAGGTATTCCTAGAGGAATTCCTTTCCTAAGGAATTCCTAAGAGAATCATACTTTAGAGTGAAATCAATCATTTTTATAATTTTATTTAACTTTTATACCACGTATAATTATATATACATATATATCTTTAACATTTTTATTTAACTCATACTTTTTCAAAGGTTTCTAAAAATCTAATTGTGTTTCAGCTACTGTATTATAAAAACATCTGACTGGTGATTACCATCTTTCCTATGTTTGGCTACATTCTCCAGTTCATCTCTTTTTACTTCCCTCCCTCACTTCTCTTCCTCTTGAGATCTGTTGTGGAGGAAATTCACTGAGAGAGTAAATAATGTCCAAGTATTCACACAGCTGATATGTGTCAAAGGTTGGACTTCAACCTGTCCCAAGGCCAGTCCTCTATCCCATCACTTTGTTTCTCCTTTCAATCTTCCATGATTGAAAAAAATATCCAGGCCTCAAATGGAAACTGTGTTTTGATAGTGGAAGTTTTCAAGTTTAATGTGTTCAGAAACTAAGCATAAAGGCGAGATGCTCCAATTCTGCAAAAATTTTCATGCCTTACATTCAATGAATTGACCTCTTTCCTTTATAATACTATAGCATAACTGATATCTTTGTACTCTAGTTAACAAACACATATATAAAATTGAACATTTTGGGGGGTAGTATGAATAAGTGCAAAAATCAGACTATTCAGGACTGAGAAGTCTTTCCTCCTGCAGACCACTATATTTGCTTCATATATTTCAAACTACAAAGGGCCATAAAATCTTTTATATGCTCAAGAAGAGAAGTCTCAAATACATTGCCTCTAGGCTGCAACACTCCCCAGTGTGCCTTAACCAGATTAAAATATTATTGAGAAATATTGAACACAATAAATAAAAATTAATAAAACAGATAATGCCAAAATAGCCCTTATGTATAGTTTATGAAACCCATTTCTATTTGAGTTTGACACCATTGCTCTAGAAGAATGAGAAAGTGGAATGTAACTGAAAAATAATGGACTGGGAGGCAGAATAACTAGGTTCTAGTCTCCTAACTACCAGTAGGTAATTAGGCGTCCTTGAAAATAAGGGAAAGGCTGTGCAGGAGGAGGAATGGAGATAATCGTACTTGTACTGTCTGAAGAGATTAATATTATTAAATAATATCTTAAATGATTTTGTTGGTAACTTGTAAAATTCTTTTCAGTTGAGCTATTGCCAGGGATTTTCATAACTTTTTTTCATAGATCTTCATTTAAAGAAATGGCAATAATTTACATTAAGTAGAGTCATTGTTTAAAGGTGTTTTTTAGATATTTGAAAACGGTTTAAAATGTATTTGAGAAACTGTGACAATTTGGGCTGTTTTTCTACAGTGGTAACTATCTTTAGATTAACTTAATACTGAGGTAGACTGTTGCTTTTGTTTACCTAAGTTAGATTGCTGCCATTTATTTAGGACCATTTTGGTGAATAGAATAGACCTCTGAGATTTAAAATCCCAGGTAAAATGCTAAACTGATGTATCAGCCATATTAAATGTTTACTTCCTCAAAGATCAATGACCCATCAGTAGACAAACTCATTCTGTTAGCTTCATTTCAGGATAATAGAGTTTTCTTGGGAAGGAAATACATTTTGTGACAATTTACATTTATCTTAAAATTTATCTGAACTACACAAATAAATTCTACTAGAAAAACACATAATTGATACACTGAATTCTTATTTTGATAACTATAGATGTATTTGAGTTAAACATTTACTAATCTTGACTGGAATGTCAATGAAAGCCAAAGCCTACCTATTAAATTTTGAGATGTTTGAGTGAAATTTCAAGTTTTTATCAAGAACAGTTTTCAGGAAGGTGGCGAGTAAGAAATACTTAGGTAGGTGTGTGTGTGTGTGTGTGTGTGTGAGTGTGTGTGTGTGTGTGTGTGTGTGTGTATCTTGAAACGTATTTATTTTTTATTCTATAAATATTATCATAGTTTTAAAATATAATAATGATATTTCTATTTATAACCTCTCTCTTCATGTACATCTTTTAAATCTTTCTAGTAAAAAAAAATCAACCTGTTTATATAAGCAAATAACAAAGCAGTCCAGAAGACAAAATTAAAGGGCAATGTGATGTTAGGATTTTGTTCATTCTACTTAGGAAACAGTAATGGATATGAACTAAACAAATAGAAAACATGGTATTACATACCATGTTGCAAGTTAAAAAATAAAAATAAAATCTTTAAATGAGACCGTATGTACATATTATTCTTTGGAATATCCAAGTATCCATTGAGATTAGTGTGATGTGATTTGTCCTGCAGCTGCTTCAAATTAAGAACAGGTGTAGAAGACAGATTATGCAAATGCTCATATTAATGTAATTGTCAAATTGGTGTGTTTACCATTGTGCTTTTAAAGAGTAGACCATACTCCTATTTTAAATGTAAATTAGTTTCATTCTTGAGAGCAGCTATTGGGTAGTGTAACTTAGTCTTAGCTTAGAAATGAATAATTCCCAGAATATGTGAAACAATTCAGAAATCTGACATTTTCTTTTCCAGTAAACTGTTTTTAATAGATTATGAAATATTAAACTCTATCATGTCCTTTAAGTACAAATAAAGCATTTCTAGTAAGATGAAATTTTGAATTGCTTTTGACTATTGGCTTTATATGCCTTTCTTCCACTTTCTTTCATGTAAAATTAGGAAAGCTAGTCATTCTATCAATTTGTTCACATTTTATTCATAAAATAATAATAATATTATTTTTAAATAAGACTAAAACAACAGAAATGGTAAAGAGTGTATTTAAAATGCAGTCTCTTTCTTGAATGTCCAGAACAAGTATGAACTCAGGTAATCCCTTCTTAGAGGTAAATCAGGTATTAAATTATGCCCTGGGTATTTAAACTTTTTTTGTACATTTGCTTTTATGTTTACTGAAGTACTTGAAGGGATTCCCTTGTGGTGTGGCATCAAAAATTTTCACATAGTGAATGGCAAAATGCTATGTGAAGAATCTGATTTGTTTTTTTCTGATAGGCCATCTTTCCCAGTCACATAGTTTTCTCATAGCCATATTAAATAAGAAGGGACAAGAGCAATAAGGACCACATCATGATCAGAAATGCTAATGAGAGAGGCTTCATTTATATGTACATCTTGCAATCCCTTTTAGTACTCTATTAGAGTCTATCACTCATCAGTGTAGGCAGGAAAAGGAGCTGCCACTGAGACCTACAAGGGATTAAAAGAGGCTGATCTAAGAGCTGCTGCTGGCTTCCCCTGTAGAGATCAGATGAAAAACTGCCACATCCTCCCAACCCCATATATATTCCTGGGGGTGCCAGTGATCTATGTCCTCCCACCTGATGAGTGAAAACATTCTGTGGAAGGGATACTGGTGCTCCTGGATTTGGGAGAGATGACGATGGAAGGAATTATTTTGTTTATCTCTGTTGTACTTATTAGTAGCAACTTTTGTAAAATTTACTGACATTCCATTCCCAAAATAGAGAAAATATGGGCCATGCTAGTAGGACTTACCTATTCCTAGGAAACATGGAGGCTCCTCCCTTGATACCTGGGAAAGATAAAGATGATCTAACTAATCTAAGAAGTTGAAAAAAGAAAAAAAAAGAAGTTGATATTCATTCCTACTTCTCTCATTTCTCATGTTTCCTTTTATATATTCATAATGTGAAAGTAACAGGTCTTCCTCAGAAACACATTGATTTAGACTTGGAACAGGTGGAAGGTTACATATGCAGCTCACCCAGATTATTAGCCGAAGAGAGACTTCTACCAAGAGAACAGAAAAATAGCAGTTCAAATAAAAAATATATATTCTTCAGGAAACAGAATTTGTTTTACTTCAGAATAACTAAGACAGTATAAATGTGGTTGCAAGAGAGCATGACTGACAAGTTTTATTTGGCTTTCTCCTTTTTTTTGTTTATTTTAAAGGATATATTTTAATTTTTTTAATTTTTGACATTTTTATATTTAAAATGTGGTGGTCAAGCTAAAGTCAACACTTTCAGTGGGGAAAATCTCTATCTTAAAGCTATGTTGCAGTTCAAACCTAAGGATAAGTGGAGCTATATGGCTTATTTTAAATGACCTGAAAATAGCTTCCCCCATAAATTGAAAACGGATTCTATAGATTAGGTCAGCTATCCTAAAAGTTTTAGAAATAACTGGACAGAAATGCAACTTAATATCTATACTATGTCTCTTAATCATTATTAGGCATTTTCAATTAAATATGAATGAGAAATCATGTAAAAATATCATCTGTGAAATACTGAAGATGGTCCCTTAAAAGCACAGGGGCAAATCTTGAGTTCAAAACTAGTTTAAAATTTTATTTCATGAACCTCAAATTTGTGGCAGTTGGTTTCCTTTCCTTCGGGGCACCATTGCAAGAGTGATTCATTCTATTTTCCAAAAACCTTCATTGCAATTTGGTCTAACACAAAAACATTAATACAGCACAAAAATGGCCTACTGTGGCAAATTCATTTCTTTTATTAGCACATTGCATAGTTTTGCATATTTTCAATTAACTTGTTTTGTTCTATAACAATATTAAGAATTTCTTACAAAATCCCCAAACTTCCTAGTGGAGTTTTTATTGTGAACAAGCAGAACTTTACCTGGTGTATATAGAACAGAATTCTTAAAAAAAAAATCTAATCAGATCTTGGAAAACTGTATTAAGACTCAAAGCACAAGGAGGCAGCTGGGTGGCTCAGTGGATTGAGAGCCAGGTCTTGAGATGGTAGGTCCTAGGTTCAAATCTGGCCTCAGACATTTCTTAGCTGTGTGACTCTGGGCAAGTCACTTGACCCCCATTGCCTAGTCCTTGCCACTCTTCTGACTTGGAATAATACAGAGTATTGATTCCAAGATGGAAGGTAAGGGTTAAAAAAAAAAAAGAATCGAAGCAAAATGTAAATACAGAGTTCACAGAAAACCTATGCTTATATTTTTACATTACCTAAACCCTTTAAATGCTATAATTAGAAGGCAAGGGTGTAATCTAGGAAAAGTCATGAAAACTTTTAAAAATTCCTTAAGTTTTGTATAGTTTGGGCAATTTTTTTTAACCTTGCAACATTTTTTCAGTTAGCATTGTAATTTCTTCAATCATGTAATGGCAGAACTCAAATCTTTCAATGTATTTTGGCTTTAATCATTATAATGTCTTAAAATATTAGTGAAAAAGGCATTAATTTCATTCCATTACTAAGATATCCACCAAATATTCAAATGTAGATATATTCAAATTCCATCTATGTTTCCTCCCATTAAAAAAAAATAATTTTGCCAGAATTTTTTTGACACATCATTCTCTTGTCAGCTTCTCAAGGTAAAAAGAAAGATCTGTAGCATGGAACCTGTATCTTGAAGAGCAAGAAAGTAAGAACTATTATTTGAATGTTCGCTATTTCTAACCCACTACTACAACTCTCCTTTTTTTTTCTCTTATCAAGAAATCACCATTCATTTATTTTAAAATCTACCTTCCAGAAATATCCAATCATTCTTGAATAATGTAGCTCCCTATTTTCCTTTTCTCAGCTGATGCAAGAAAACAGTATCCTGGGGGAAAAAAATCCCCACTAGTACTCAGTACGCAAAGCCCATGCCTGAAGGGCCTGTTGACTGCTGCTTTCTCCCCCTCTTAGCACATAATAACCACATCACCCGTAGGAACCCCCATAGCATTTTTTTTCTTTTCAGTGACTTTAGTTCTCATGGAAGGTACTTGATTAACATCCCAGGAGATCGAATTGTCTACTTATTTAATGAAAAGGTATAGGTCTTATCCGTATCACAGACAGCAGCTAGGTCATTTGCCCCATCCTTGATCTCAACCTTACCTGTGGAGATAGACAAGCTCTGTGGGTGAGAGGTGACCATGTCTTTTCTATTCTTGGCTCCTCTGCTGAGATTTCTAACAAGGGTGCCAATTAGTGCCAGTTATGATGGTAGCTTTTGTAATGTGAGTTAGAGGGGTACTGGCTGGAAACAGGACTAAGAATCATGCATTCAAATACTCCTTTGGCAATGTTACTTCTTTCCTATGCTTTTTTTCAAATGGGTGTATATAAGTCTCCATGAAGTAGGGAGATATTTCTGTTGTATCTCATTAAATCTCATTAAATGATTAATATGAAATGTTTTAAGTATTTATCATTTCTAAATGCCTACACAGTTGATTCTTTCTTGAGATAAGCCTATCATGAGTTTATTTTATAGTCTCTACTAAACTACCATCAAATTAGCCCACTATTAATTGACTATTTACCCTGCATTTCCTTTTCCAGAGTAATCTACCTTTTCTTTCACTTTCATTATTGAAATAGAAGATAAATGAGCATTTACCTCTTAGGTATCTGAGAAGAGAGAGAAACTAATAATGTCCATCAATAATCTGTACACAAATAGACCATACCTGTGTTGACGCTTCTCTTCTCAATCTAATGATTTATTTATTTTACTGATGGTTGCTGTCTTCATTAGGGGATGTTACACATCAGATGGTGTCATGCAAAACTCAAGACATTGTGTCTGCCTAAACAAACTGACATTTTAGGAAGGTAAAAGACACTGAATTTATCATATTGGTTGGTGGTTCACTCAACTGGCTATAGCGCCATGATAAATGAGGCCAAGGTCATGAGTTCAAACCCCATGTGGGCCAGTTAGCTTTGCCCCACTCCATGGCTGCAGATTCCATGCTCCAAATTATATTGCAAATATTATCATAATACCATCTTATTTAACTAATATGATGGTTTATTGAAACATTTTAAATTAATCATATTGGTGGAGAGATTTTTAAGTGGGATACAGCCTTCATAAAAAATTCTAACCTTTCCAATCATAGCAACAAGGCATGTTTTTGAGTGAAACAGCACTAATTGGCATATCTGTATGAGAAAGCCTAGAAATTTGTTCATCTGTGCCTCATTCTATGCAATGAATTTCAGAGGAGTTGTATAGAAATCAAATTTATAGCAATTGAATATGTTCACTATACTATTAGGAGTTTGGTATATGAAAGAATTAAGCCTTCATATAATTTTTTTTTGTGTAAAGTGAAAAATTATGAGGGAAAATTGCTCCTAAAATCTCCCCCTTTTGAGGGAAAAGGACAATTTCAGTTTCAGATTGGGTTTTCATAAAGCAACGTATCCCTTAAATATCAAACCAGTGTGTGGAGATGATACCAAAAAGAAGAAAACATACCCATGACAAAACATATATGACAATGTAACTGACAAACAGAAACAGAACCTGCTGTCGTGCTGGATCCTTTTATTCCTCACTGTTCTTGACGTGTTACCCTGATCATTCACCTATCTGCAAATATAGAACTGGCCTCAGAGATGCTAAAAACAAGGTATCCTCGTCCCTCGTTTTGCCCTACATAGATGGCAACACTGTAAACCCCAGTGTTGCATGTATGTATGTTGTCTTCCCTGAGTCAGCAGAAAGAATTGGCTTGGTCTTTACTGCCTCTTTTGAACATATTCTGCATCCCAATGGCACTCAGTAAATTCTTCTCATTGCCTGGTTGATTCTTGCTCTAGGCTGCATAGAAGTTATTAAAAAACAAAACAAAACAAAACAAAACTACAATCCTATAATTAGTTTACCTTTCTCATGAAGAATTAAAAGAATTTTACTGCTATGAGTTACTGATCCTTGCATCTTCTTGTGATAGGTAAACAGTTATATTATGAGTTTCTGACCAGCTACATTAGCAACAAACAAGTGTTAATTCTGGTGTATCGTTATGTTTCCTGGGAACATTGGCACATTTAACATAAATAAGTCACTTGACCCAAAGAAGCCAAATAATAATGAAAAATGTGATTAGTTTTTTGTAAGTATACTACTATTTCCCAAACTATATCTGCATAATGTAAGAGTTTCATAAAAAGAAAAACTACATTCTTATTTTCCCTTTTAAATATAAAATATGAAATTAAATAATACATATCACAATGTTAAAAATGTATGAAAACTACTTTAATTTCCTCTATTTTGCCCCAAAATTTAACCAACTACTCTTTATCCCAAGAGATATTAGAAATACTTCTAGGTGGGCATTATAGTTTTCATCATTATGTTCAAGCCTTATTTTATTTTTTGGCTAAATTAATTCATTAAATACCCAACAATTGGTTTGACTTTTTTGACAATTTATTTTGATGTATTATTGACCTAGGCCTTTAGATACATGTAAACAGTGTATAAATTGTATGCAGTATTATATAAATATCCATTAATATTATCAGATGTGTAAATTGTAATTAAAATACTTTTCATCCCATTTTGATTAGCTTGATATAATATTGTATTCTTAAAGTTGGTCCTGAATATTTTTGAATATCCACTTTAGACAATAGAAAGTAGCACAATTTTAATTTAATATACTTTTAGTTTTTAAAAGGACAGTCAATTTCTACATTCATATAATAGTAGCCTTTATCATTTTTTTCCAAATCAGTCCTTTCTTTATCTAGTCACCTCAGCTAATCTTTGGACATACAAGTAATTCAGTTTGATCTCATATAAAATATTTAATGCCAAATAATAACTGTCTAATCTATACTTAGTTTTCATTGACTCTTTTCAGCAACTTACTTACTAGGCCATGTTTTGAAAGATAATAGCTTCATATTTTCATGTTCTAATCAAAGAGATTTATAATATGAATGTATTTCAGTATCAAGTAACAAGATCTTCATTGTTTCACAAGAAACGTATGATGACCCATACTCAGCCTAGAAGTAGATGCCCTCCAAAGCTGATGCTAAAATTCCACACTAGTATATTATCTCTCTTCACTGCCTTCTTTGGTTCTTATTTGAAACAGATGCAAACACTTAAAACAATCCACTCACATTGAGGTTCACTCTGATTTTGCAGAATATGTCAAGCTCCCTCCAGGAGAACCATGTCTAAATGACTTGTCTGATTTCATTCTCATTGTTCCTCCTTTGCTGACCTGCAAACTCTAAGATTCTGTTAAAGCATGACTGGTCAGATGTTTATTAGTGTCTGTTGCCAACCTCCTGTCTCTTCCTATTGAAGAGACCTCTTAGGCTGTCATGTGAAGCTGCTGGTTGCTTTTGCAAAAAGCATGACTGCTTGAGCTAGTCCTTTTGGCAAAACTCAGTGAGTGGTCCAATGACAAAATAGGGTTTGCATATATTCAACTAGAAAATAATACCTATCAGTTTCAGGAATGATTAATTAGGGGTGCAGTGGCAATAGTATGATAGTCAGTCCTCAGCTCTTCAGGTAGTTTGCATTTTTTGGAAAGAGCACTGTTCTTCATGAAGCTTGTAAATAAACCCACCTAGCCTTCCCAAAGATTTTCGATTTTAAGACTTTTCTATTTATTATTTTTTCCTACAATTTGTTGGTTGGTTCTACATTAATTTTTACTCCAGTCAATAAATACACATTAAGCCTTTATTATGAACAATGCACTGTTCCAGTTGTATGGAAAGTAAAAAATAGAAGTCATTTTTTTAAATTATAGAAATAAGAATTGGGTTGCTCTGAAAAGTGATCAAGGGGTAAATGCATCTGGAGCAAATTATTAGATATATAATGAGTTTGATTGCAAGATCTCTCCTCCATTAGAATGTAAGCTCATTGCAAATATGATTTGATTCACTCTGTGTTTGTATGTCTAGCTCTTGGCACTGTGCTTGACACATAAAAGGCACTTAATATTAATTCTTGTCAATCAATTCATTGATTAATGATAGGATAGAATGTATATTTTTAGGAAATCCTATTAATCACTCAGCTGGTGAGGTTGAAAGGTATGATTAGGATTGAATAAAAATTTTGGGAAATAGGATCACCTTCTGCGCTATATATGAATTATACATTTTAAAATAATTACAAATAACAAAAAAACTGCATCACCAAGCATTATCTACTTATCCTACTGTAGAAAAAATGCTAGACCCAGAGTCAGAAGACCCTAGTTTCTTATTGATATACTCCATAACTTTGAATGACTAAATTAACCACCATTAATCTCAGTTTCCTCATCAGTAAAATTGGGATAACAGCTCTTACATAATAGATAATAAATTGTGAAGACTACGTTTTAGAGATCAATTAGCACTCCATAAACTGGAGTAATTAGGGTGATGATTCAGAAGGCACTTTCTGTATAATGTATTGCCTTAAGGTTATAATTATGAATATCAGTTTTCATTGTCATACTGTAGTGCAAAAGTGATTATAATCAGATTTCTGGTTTACAAGATGCCAGACTTTATTGCAATTATATTTGAGTCAGAGGACCCAGAAGCAGAGATAGTCATAACTGTATTAATCCAAAAAGAACCTTTCTCTAATGTCATCGTTAGTGGCTATTAAGTGTTAATGGCAGGATGTTATATTTTAGTTCTTTCAATAACTTGATAACTACAACCCTTCATTATGACTAATTCAGACATGAAATATTATGTAATATGGTGGTCATGTAATAATAATTCCCATTTAAAAAGAACATATGTCTCATAGAAATATGGTCCCTAACTTCACAACAGGTCACAACTCTTCTAATTTATAATAACCAGAAGCAGTATTGTAACACAATAAATAATGTTTTTTCAATTCAACAAACAATAGGTATTTGAATGTGCTGGGAGATACCTTAACTATGTGAAAAAGTAAAGGAATAATATTTGAACAAATTAGTTAATTCTTCAACATTCATGCATATTTCATTAGCTCTACAACAAGTTTAGGATTATATTAATATTTATTTTTAAGAAACTTAGTTTTAAGTATTTATCTTAGCTAGATATAGTAACCATGATTTTAGGGATTCTCACTTCCAAAAATCAATAATTCTAGAAGCACTTGTAATTGTTCCTGTAGGTTACTGTATCTGCCTAAGGTTTATTCCAAAAGTAATTTCATTTTTATTGTACAGTATAGTATTTAATTTTTTGAGGTTGCTTATGACCTTGTTAAATAGTAATCCCAAAATTGTGTGGCTTGTTTTGATTTTAACCAAAGTTACAGCTGCCTAGCTGTAAAGCAGTCACTTTCTCTTATTATGACTAGTTCTTCAACTTGTACTGTTTTAAATTGCCTGCAATTAGCATATTTCAACCTTATTTTTAGGTTTAAATTGCAGTGTGAGAGTGTACTCTCCTCTTAGCTAATTAGTGCTATCAAGGAACAGTAGGTTACCTCATTAGTACCATGTGCATTTAATTAAAGAAGAGAAAATTGGAGTTAACCTCATAGTTAATATTTTCACAGAGTGCTACAATGCCAACACCTTCAATTGGAGTCACACCCCTGTGTATCTAATTATGCACTGGTGCCAAATAAGGTTAGCAAGGGTACTACTAGGCTGTTGACAAAATAATTTAGAGAAAAATGCGTTTGCTAGTTTATGACAGTAAAATTTAGCTTGAACACTTTGCCACAATCTGTCGATCAGATGGCAGTCCTCCTCACAGGAAGCAGAATCGAAGGGATATATCAAGAGCCATCTTTAAAATATTAGAATTAAAATATGGCTCTTAACTTGAAGCAAATGGCATATAGTCATGTAAAGTATATACAATCCATTCCTTAAACACAGCCCACTGAACTTGAGATATATTTGAAAAGAATTATTTATAAGATGTAATATTTACATGCATCAAACTACTACAAATACACCCTGACACCCTTACCACCTCCCTTCCTGCTTTTTTTCTTTTCTGGCATAGTTATAATTTCCCTTGTGTATCTTGTGAATTGGGATCTTCCTTTCATATCATACATGAAGTCTAAGGATGTGTTGTCACATGGCCTATTCAAATGCAGTGTAATCCTTTTGCCCTTCAGACAAAATCTTTGAAATGTCTAATGTTACTTGGGTAAAAAAAAAATGACATTCCATGTCATTTATCAATAAATAATCACTTAGCTTTGCTCTTAGGGATGAAAATGCATACTATACAATTGAATGCATAGGTTTATAGTCAATGGATAGAATATAATTCAACAGGTTTAAATGCTTAAAAGAAGCCACTTCAACTGAGGTTGTAAAGCTTGATCCATTGTTTATATTACAATCTTAAGTGTATTTTAATGACATTATTTGTGATATAATGACAAGTGGCTAAATGACTTTATTCATCAAGATTATCACAATGATAAGGTGAAACACTTTGTGACTCTTTTGAATGGGACTTTAGATTTAGTTTTTTGGCCACAATGAAATACCTATAAGTCTACTTTCAACTTTCTCTCATTTAAATATGAATGTAACAAATGACTGGCCTAGTGACTTAGAATCATTATTTGTTTAGATTATACATATATATTTTCATAAATATATATCTACCTTTTGAGTATAATTTCAGTTTCAAATCAGGAATTTAGATTTTTCTAAAGTGTCCATCATAGTTCTAAGGACTCGGTAAGTTGTAATTAAATGATTGTATTTCAGAGATTTGCTTTCAACCATTGTCCACCTAGAATGGCATCATCAGCTAAGAAAAGATAAAGTCTTGTATGATGACATTAAAAAATAATAACCAGAAATCTTACAATTCTTTTGTAAATCATACATAAAAAGCAGAACACTTAAATTAGTAAAGAAATATATGAGTGAAATTTAGAAATACAACCGACTCCTGACTGATATTCAGCCTCAAATTTACCTCTCAAAGTAAAATAGGGTAGTTATATCCTCCTCCCATACATAGAGCAGCTCAACAATACACCTAGAGTAAGGTACACAAGGTAGTTAGCAAGTTGACCCCCCCCCAAAAAAAAGGCCATGGATTAAGTCCTAGTATATGGGTTATATGTGATTTTTTTTCCTATTAGCCAATCCCCTTCCACTGGTACAGATAAACAAGAAATGCTTGATGTGACATTACAAATATAATTAATTGGATTTCTGCTACTCCTTAGATTCTCACTTCAATTATGTTTTAGCAGATATATAGTTCACAGCTTAAATTTTAATGTAAATACAGGCATAAGATCAACTGCATGGTTCCATATCATCATTTCATTTTTTCTTGAATTTTCAGATATACTTGAATAAGTTATTGATTAGACCTAGAAAATGGAGGAGGAAGAATTAAAGCTTAGCCCTATTCAAAATTGAAGAGAAAGTTATAAGATCTTCTGAAAACCACATTATAAAAACACAAAATCCTGTTTGTATTATTATCCCATCCTGAAAGTATGATATGTACTTGGATTGTATGATGTAAAAAAAATTAAGTAGATTCTCTTGACATTTAGCTTAGACAACTAGAATCAATTCTGCTGTGGTCTGTCAGGAATTTGGAATGAAAATGTTTGCATCTGATATCCATTTTAGTTATACTTAAACAAGAATCTAAATATGTGTAATCTTTAAGTACTTCACTGAGAAAATGTTTTTCTTTTCCTAAAACCATCAGGATATAAGTATACATACACATATCTATAGCCCTGTGTGTGTATTTATATGTGTGTATAAATTTGGGGCATGTGGAAAACCATTTCCTAGTCTCTCAAATAAAATAGTTTCAATATTCATTGCATAAACATTAGAACAAATTCCTACAATAGGAAAGTTTGTTTTAATATATCAGCTACTTGCATACACACACACACACACACACACACACACACACATTGAGTTGAACCAAATGGAGAAAAAAAATCCCATTTTAATAGTGAATTGAAAAATACAAGAGTATTATCTTTATGAAAAATTTTGCACATAAATAATGAAATACAGATTCTTGTCCTTTATGGGAAATCCCAAAGATGAACATTGTGATGTTAAATGACATTCAAAAATAAATATAGAGAAGTAAAATAGCAATGTGATATTTTATATAAATGGTCAAATGCATACATAAAAAGTATATAGCAGGAAAGGGGAGGTAATGAATTCTATATACAAAGTCAAATCTCATGGTATTATAAATGTATTCTCTCTCATTTGCTTTGTTCTACCCTAATGATCTGAATTGATCTGGTTTGGGGTCTCATTCAGTTGTAATCCCGTGGTATCAGAACCTTCTTGAGTTTTCTTTGCAATGTTAATTTTTTTTTGAAAAATAGAAAGAAAAAGGTGTACTGAGGTTTACTGAAAATTCTATAATGGAATAGAATTGTGTTCAATCACTAAACAATTTAGATTTGGTCTGGAAATGATAAAGATTCTCTTTCTCTTTTTTTTTCCAAAAGAAGAGAAATTTCAGTGACAAATTTGGAAAGAGGACGAAGTGTACTTTCATTAATGAAACACAAATTTACCCAAAGAATATGCCTTTTTTTAAAGCACATTTAAAATGGGGCACAGTGTTCCTAATTGGGCAACCATTTTCCCTTAAGGATTTACTATGGGAAATATGTTTCTATTAGATACTAAGAAGCAAATGTCCTAATAGATTTTTCCCCTCTGACTATATAGAAAAAAACTTCTTTTGCCATAGTTTTTTTCTCATTCCTTATTCTCCTTATATAGAAAGAAACCCATAAGTCATCAGATCTAAATATTATCAATGATTTATTTAGAGAAAAGTTTTTTTTTAATGTTGAAGTAATATTGCAAAAATATTTACAGGTATTGAGGGAGGTAGAGCAGCAGACATATTCAGCAACTAATTTATTATAAATTTACATTCTCTTATTCATTGTATTATGAATCATAAATTGAACTACCTATTTATCTGCTTAGACTATAGTCTTCAGAAAACAAAAACAATAATAAAGTATAACTCATCTATGCAAAACAATGTATATTTTCCTTGAAAAACAGTATTATTAGAGAGATCAGAACATAATAAGTATTGCATTAGCCTTGACTCAGGAAGACCTGGTTCAAGTCCTCTGTTGAATATTGTTGTGTGACCTCGGACAAATCATTTAACCTTCTGGTGCCTTAAGTTACAGAGCAACTGTTGACCTGCATTGATAGAAGATATTTCCTTCACCAATGAAATCACAGTTCTAGTCAAAGACAAAAACAGAACATGAAATCATTGATTCACAGAATTTTAACAATAGAAAAAAGAAATAATGAACTGGAGGAATTCCATGTGAAATGGAACCACCTCCAAGGAATTGATGCAAAGTGAGAGGAGCAGAACCAGGAGAACATTGTACACAGAGACCGATACACTGTGGTACAATCAAATGTGATGGACTTCTCTACTTGCAGCAATGCGATGATCCAGGACAATTCTGAGGGATTTACGAAAAAGAACATATCCACATTCAGAGGAAAAACTGTGAGAGTAGAAACACAGAAGAAAAACAACTGCTTGATTACATGGGTCGAGGGGGATATGATTGGGGATGTAGACCCTAAATGATCACCCTAATGCAAATATTAATAATATAGAAATAGGTCTTGACTAATACAAGTAAAACCTAGTTGAATTGTGCATTGTCTATGGTAGGGTGGAAGAGGGGAAAGAAATAACATGAATCATGTAACCATGGAAAAATATTCTAAGTTAATAATAAATAAAAATAAATAAATTTTAAAGAAAAGAAGAATTTTAGCAATAGAAAAACCTTAGACACAAGTCTTGCCTAGGAGGAATCCAAAGCTTAAGGCGATTAAGTAACTTCTTCAGATGTACATAACTTAATATCAGAACTAGAACTTCGCAATTCTATAATGGTTCTCTCATTCACAAATCAATTAACTTTCTTCTACATCAGGCTGCCTATAAGAATAAAATAAAAGTTAGTCCAAAAATAAGTTTTTTAAATCTCCAAATTACACAGAGACCATCTAATCCAATTAATACCTGAAAAAGATTTTCCTACACATTATGCCTAATACAAGATCAACAAGCTTGATGACCTCTAGTGAAGGACCCTTACTTTCTGTCTTAATAACAACTCTAATAAAGAAGGGCAATGGCTAGGCAAATGGGGGTTAAGTGACATATTCAGGGTTACCCCACAGGGAAGTATCTCAGGACAGATTTAAACTCGGGTCCTCCCAACTCCAGTCCTGACACTCTATACATTGTGCCTTCGGAACTGCCCTAGGAATTGTGTATTGATGTCCAGGAAACTTAGGCAAAGAGGGTTAAGTGACTTGCCCAGGGTCACATAGCTAGTAGGGATATGAGGCCATATTTGAAACCAGGTAAACATGTCTTTCTGATTCCGTGCCCAGTGTTCAACCCATGCACTATTTAGCTGCCTTAGCAATACTTTTTCATTCCATGTTGGAAAACTCTTATATTGTTTATTAAGGATATCAAACATAATTAATGAAAAATACTGGGGACATAAGAATTAATTTCTGACTTTGTTGATTGCCTGGAGAACTTAGATTGTGGTTTAGCTCATTTTCCCTGTGCATAAAAGTGTAAACTTCATTCCTACTTGTTGAATCTCATAAGAGGTACTTAAAACTACAAAAGCCATATAGTCTTACTAATTGTAACTTAAAATTAAATACTGAGAAAATCATAGACCTTATGAAAACCCAGGGCTCAAGAAGATTAGATAGGATGGAAGTAAAGAGTAATATATTATAGCATAAAAATCACTTCTTGAGAAGTGTTCCCTGAATTTAAAAACAAAAACAAACAAAAATAACCATTCATTGTTTCAGAGCCCAAATCTGAAATGTTTTCATCACTGATTATTTTATAGTTTCATTCCTAAGATGCACAAAACTTTCACAACAGGATTATTCTCTGAAATTCCTGGTTTTCACAACATTTTTTTTGCTAGAGGTGGGGGGATTCCACAGTAGCAACCTAAGTCTATTCCTCCATTACTAAGACTCTCATGGCACTTCCTTTGCATGAATGATCTCATTAACACCTACTTGAACAGCTAATTTTATTGTTAGTCTTGCCTATAGGTTTTCATACTTCAGTGAAGATTTATTTTGCCTAGGAAGATGACAGGAAGATCTATAGGTTTTTAATCCTTAAAGGAATATTTATTTTGCATAGGACGATGCCAGGAAGTTCTAACTGCTATCTCAGGTTGTGTTATGCTTTATGCCTTTTGTATCTTGGAGTTCAATTTCACTTATTTTCCTGTCTCATCTAGTAGTCATTTTGTACATTTCTGCACTATAGAGCAGTGATTCCTATCTCATATTTACTACTGATTAAACTTTTGATCATCTACATTCTCAATGTACTAATAAATATGAAAAACCGGGCTGCTTCTGTTAAGTAGATATGCAAAATACCCTTTATACTATGTCATAACGAAATTATGCCTTATGACTTGGAGTTTACAGACCTGAGTTGGAATCAAATTTTTCTACTTAGAATTTATGAGACAGTAGACAGATCGCTTAACTTGTCTGTGGATGTTTCCTTCTTAGTAAAATGAGCCTTTCCCAGATAGAGGATCCTCTGAAATCCACTTGACTAGATTAGTTATTTCTTTATCCTTCTAGGCTCTATTATATTGCCCTAAAACCAAAGAACCTAAGAGTTTTAAGAAATCTTAGATATAACCAAGTTGAGCCTTTTTTTGAATCACCTTTAAAAGTTGACAGTAGAATTCTAGAGAATCTCCAAGGCCAATTCATTAGATGAATCCAAGAAGTTTCTACCCTTACAGACTGTAATAGAGGAGGAGAAAGGGATGGAGTCCCTCACCACTGAGTTCAGGACCAGAGTGTGGTAGAGATGAAGTGGAGTTAAAGAGTGGAGAGAGAGGATATATAGATGTCCCCTCTCCTTCCTCAATAAACTTACAATAACTGTCTTCAGGGTTACTGACTACTTTTATTCAGAGGCAGGGCTGAAGTAAATCCAGGACTAAACAGCTTCTTCTTCCTCAGGGAGGAAATATAGTTCTCCTCCCCAAACCTTCTAGTCCCTCTCCCTGAATATTATACAGGCACTAGATCTATAGAATATTTGAGGAACACACAAAGGGTAAGGTAAGTGAGATTGAGGGATAAGGCACTAGGAAATGGGAAATAGGAAGTCCCTAAAACCTAAAAATTGAACCCCTTCTCCCCAAATTCTGCAGGGTCTGGCTTGCCTGACTCTCTGGGGTCAATTGTGAAAGCTGTCTTGACTTTTTAACTGTCCTAATTATACTATGAAGTTCAAGAGCTACTTTGGAGGGATGGAGAGTAAATCTTCCTGGGATAGAGAGTTTTATATCCAAAGTCCTATCCACTCTTATTGTCTTCTGCTGAATTCAGGGAGTCTGGATTCACACAAAGATGACCAGGGCTCAAGGTGCTTTCAGAGCAACCTTCCTGAAGGGCTTTCAGAAGAGAAGTGATGTTAACTGCCTGGATCTTTTCAGCTCTTCTTTGCTCTTTCTCTGGAATTCTCTGTTCCTCTTGCCCTTCCCCCACTTGTCTTGTTCCTCTGGCAGCTGGCGTCTAAGTTTCCTCTCTTACAAAGCCCTCTTTTGGGTTTTTGCAAATTTGTCAACTTGACAATTTGCATTGCTTTGAATGTCTTACTTGCCTTATGTTTATTATCGCTAATATTCTTTCCAGCTATATGCTATCCCCTCTATTCCCCTCCCAAAATAATAAATCTCTTAACCCTTTACCTATTTCCTTATACTTAACCTATCTTATCTTGGCTAATTCCTAATGCTAAAATCAGGGTTTCAGGAAAGTGGTTTGGGTTAAGTATGTTGGTTACAAAGGTTTGTTACAATGAAATAACTTCGGTATTCGGAATAACCACATATCTGAACAGTATGCCATAATGCAGGCTAAATCTCTGGTAACAATATCTTATAAAATTCTAACTATTGTGAAATTTCCCAAACTTTTTACCTATCTTATACTTTCTTAAAGTT
Source organism: Monodelphis domestica (assembly GCF_027887165.1). Taxonomy (NCBI): domain Eukaryota; kingdom Metazoa; phylum Chordata; class Mammalia; order Didelphimorphia; family Didelphidae; genus Monodelphis; species Monodelphis domestica. Next base: position 181,477,227 of record NC_077231.1, read on the forward strand.
CCTAACTATTATAATTCATTTAATCATATGATATTTTTACATGTTTCTTTTAGGTTAGTATTTTCTTTCCCAATGTGTAGTTTTCTAGGTTATCTGAACTTCCCTTTTCCACCTTGACTATCCCTGTCCCTAATTTAATAAGGGTTAAATTTGTTAGTTAATTCCTATTCTAAGTTAGTCTGTTAGTTTGTTAGTGCTCTGATATTCACATTATTACTCATGATCCATACATATTACATATATACATGAGTTCTGCTTTGGAGTCAACCATACAGAAAAGGTATTGTCTTTTCTGCTTGTTTGAGTCCTGCAAGAACTTTATTTACAAAATATACATTATTCCTTATGTTCGACCTTGCTTATGGTCCCTAAATCAGTTTGTTACCATGTTTATGTTCTAGATGTGTAGTGTTGCATGCATATACTTACGTCCTTGCCAATTTTTCCTCTTCACCTGTTATCTGTTGAATCTATTTTCCTTTCTTCTTATACAGGATTCATGTGCATGTTGTGTGAGTTTCCCTAGTGTGATGTTAATATGTAAAACGATTTCATCTTCTGTGACATACTTTATAGAAGTTCTTTTTTTTTTAATATAGTTCTTGGGTTATAGTTCTTTGTGCTCTCCATTCCCAACCCATATTTGCATATTAAGAAATTTTCTAGAAATTTCTTGATTTGCTCTTTAGTTTTCCCATTACTTATTTCTATGCCCCTATATGACTTATATACTTTGTTCTTCATATCTGTTATGTCACTTTCTAATTCCCTCTCCATCTCTCGTATTTCCCTCTGTTTTAAATTCTTGTTTCCTCCCTCTTTCTCTACAGACTTTCAATCTCCCACCATCACTTGTTTTATTTTCCTACCAGGTGTGACATCCCCTGTTTTTCTTCTCTGCACCCTCTGTGCATCTAATCTTCTGTTCTTCTGGCTTCATGCTGAGTATCAGGGGTTTCCTTTTGCAAGGACCTCTGAATACTTGGGTTTCGCTCCCTGGATAATCAGGTGTTGCATGGTCATGAGATCGGTAGTTGCTTCTTTTTTGAGTTTGCAATGATCACAGCATTTGGATTTGTATGTATCATTGTATGTCTACTGTCTTCCACAGTTATTGTACCCTCTGTTCTGTGTAGCCCTTTTTTGATATTGTGAGCCTCTCTTGTAACCTTGCTCATATTTTACTTTCATGGGACAGAATCTGACTGTGTCCCACTTTTTGGCATAAATAGCATTTTCCATTATCTCTTTTCCCCTTTGCTTGATATTGTGATCTTTGGTGTGGGAAGGTCCTGATTGTAGCAAGATTTTTTACCTCCTCTATCTCTTTCTGTCTGAGGGTTTCCTTAGTCTCTTCTGGTTTCTACTTCAATTCCTCCTTTTCTTTCTGCTTCTCTGTATGGGTCTCATGCAAATATGTGGCAGAGTCTCTCAGGTCTTGGAGGGATAAAGATTTGAAATTCCAGCAAAAGTTCTTCAAAATATGTTTGATATTTTGGACACACCCTTTCAAAAATTGCCTCTTAACATAACATGGGGAATGGCTTCCTGGCTATCCTGAGTATACCCCAATATAGCCTCAGCATTCTCCATCAGTCTGTTAATATAGACAGATGGATGCTCTGTCTGCTCCTGCCTCAGTCTATTGAATTTTCCCCAAGCATTTGGTCTATTGCAAAATGTTTTGATTCCTTCTAATAAGTCTTCCTATGTCTTTCTTAAATATGTCAAGTTTGAAGGTCTGGAAAAATCCAGATCTTCAAAATATTCTGGCCAGTTCATTAGGTTATTATCCTCCTTTATCCTCTTAGTGAACTTAATGCTTCTGGGGACTAAATAGTTCTGAAAGTAGGGTTTCTATATCTTGGAAACTGGGGTCATGTAATTTAAATGATCTTTTCAAATCTCTTAAACATTTGAATGGTTCAGAGCAAAATTTTGGCATTCTCCATTTCAGGGAATTCAAGTCTTGGATGCTGAAAGACTTATGTACCTTCATATGGAAAACGCCAGAGTCTGGGGTAACTTTGGCATAATCCCTGAGAGGCATGATCTTTTGTGCCCCCTGGGACTTCCTCAGCCTCAGTGTTTGTCTGATTGTCCACCATTATTTTTTTGGTGCACAACCCTACTTTTAGGGCTCTTGTAATATGTGTCTCAGTGTCCTTGCATTTGTCTTTGTCATCAGTATTTTTAATATCCTCTTCTGTGACTAGCTCCTTTCCATTCCCCAGTTTCTCATTCTTTTTCATTGTGAATTCCTGGCACATCTCAGTAATTGTTGCCATTTGGGAGAACAATAGCTCTAGTCTATTATCTGTGTTGTTGTGGTACTATATAATTGCCAGAGACCACTGTGGTATCATAGCCAGCTGGGAGGGTTAGCCATTTTGTAGATAGTTCCAGTGATATTTGGTCCCAATATTTTGTAATGCTGATTGCTGCCCCTACCATATCATTGATTATGCTAGTGATGGTGCCAAATATAGACGAATACCAATGTGCCAAAATGGCTACCACCAGTAAAGTCCATAGAGCTTTCTGGAGCATTTTGTATCTTTTTTCCTATATTTCCCCTCACTCAGTTATTTGTGTTAGTCTTTCTTCTTTATAGAAACCAAGATGTCTCCTTAGATCTCTGTATGTACTTTAGAATTCTTATACCCCCCCAAGATGGCTGTCCTGCCCCTTTACTTCCAATTGCCAGGAATGACTGTTGGCAATGGATTCTTTTGTAATCTGGAGTGCCACTGTAATAGAGAAGGAGAAAGGGATGGAGTCCCTCACCACTGAGTTCAGGACCAGAGTGTGGTAGAGATGAAGTAGAGTTAAAGAGTGGAGAGAGAGGATAGATAGTTGTCCCCTCTCCTTCCTCAATAAACTCACAATAACTGTCTTCAGGGTTACTGACTACTTTTATTCAGAGGCAGGGCTGAAGTAAATCCAGGACTAAACAGCTTCTTCTTCCTCGAGGAGGAAATATAGTTCTCCTCCCCAAACCTTCTAGTCCCTCTCCCTGAATATTATGCAGGCACTAGATCTATAGAATATTTGAGGAACACACAAAGGGTAAGGTAAGTGAGATTGAGGGATAAGGCACTGGGAAATGGGAAATAGGAAGTCCCTAAAACCTAAAAATTGAACCCCTCCCCAAATTCTGCAGGGTCAGGCTTGCCTGACTCTCTGGGGTCAATTGTGAAAGCTGTCTTGACTTTTTAACTGTCCTAATTATACTATGAAGTTCAAGAGCTACTTTGGAGGGATGGAGAGTAAATCTTCCTGGGATAGAGAGTTTTATATCCAAAGTCCTATCCACTCTTATTGTCTTCTGCTGGATTCGGGGAGTCTGATTCACACAAAGATGACCAGGGCTCAAGGTGCTTTCAAAGCAACCTTCCTGAAGGGCTTCCAGAAGAGAAGTGAAGTTAACTGCCTGGATCTTTTCAGCTCTTCTTTGCTCTTTCTCTGGAATTCTCTGTTCCTCTTGCCCTACCCCCACTTGTCTTGTTCCTCTGGCAGCTGGCATCTAAGTTTCCTCTCATAAAAGATATAAGATAAACTGTACCTTAAATACTTCCTAGAAATGGGGTCAAAGTAAGTAAAACTATTTCTAGCTACCTAGTAGTTTTACCTGACAGTATTTAGTTCACATTGATATTTAGTTATAATTTACATTTAACTCCTTGAAGATGAGAAGACTTTTTTTGGCCATAAAAGTTTGTTACCTCATTTATTTCTCATAAGAAATAAAAGAAATAGGAACTACACTGATATTCTAACCTTTTTTATATTAAATCAACTCCTAGAGTATATTAGCTATAAGAGAATTAGCAAATCAGACACAGTTTAGCAATTAGAAATATCCTCTTTGTCTTATACAGTGTCCTATATAAAAATTGCCAAATAAACATATCTATGTGAAATCCAGCTAGAAACATCAGACTACTCTGATATTTTATTAATCATTTTCTTCCTTGTTTTATTATTTTAATGTCTGTATTGATAATAAGTAAATTAGGTGGAAATTTCCTTTTTTTAATCTAAGCTTATGCTACATTTTAAACAGTTATTATTTGTTAAAAAAAAAAAAACATAGTAACTTGTGAGTGATACCAACTTGTTCCAAGTATGTTAGTATAAGTTATATATCATTCTGAAATTTTTTTCTCAGTCATATTATGAGATTTTGGTCTCTCCAATTAGTTATAAGTAAAGTTTTAGAATGTATTTGAACTCCTTTGTGTGTCTATGCAAATTAAACCAAAAACCTAATAGCTGCAAATTTGGTATTTATGTTGTATTTTTGAGCATTCTTTGCTGACTATTAATCTCAATGGTATTAAATCCTCTTTTGGCCTTTAGACCTTTTCATGGTCAAATAAAACCTTTAACTTTAAAAGAATGTCAAATACTAGCTTTGTTAACTGCTGGTGAATTACTATGAAGTCCAATATTTTAGTTCAGCTATTGAAAACTACCAGCAGCTTCACTTGGATATAGAATCCTGGTTTCTGTTTTTCATATAGTTAATGATATCTGTTTGCAACATGTTGATTAATCCTTTTGTTTTCTAGTACAAATCAAAATTTTAGTAATTATCTTTAAACACCTCACTCATATAGGATGCAGCTCCCTCAGGCTGGGTGCAGACCTCTCACCTCATATTTCATTGCAGCTTTTGAGATTGCCATGGATTCTCTTGATGTTGGTTGCAAGTAGGACCAGCAGCAGGGCTTTTTCAATGGAGAATCCTCTTTGAAATTCATAATGAATAATTTACTCCCCTTGATGATTCACCAAAGCATTAGTATAGCAGAATTCAGGAGATGATGAAAGGATTATTTATTTAGTTATCTGGTTTTGTTGTTGTTAATATATTTTTCATCAAATAAATTGATACTCATACTAGAATATGTATGTAGCAATAATGTGAATTTATGCTATCCATTTGGAGCAGCCAGTTTTTCTTCTATATTTTAAAGTCATTTCTAATACTATTATAAATATTACCTAGAAATATTAAACATCATCTGCATCAGTTCCTACCAATGCAGAATAGTCCTTTTTCAAGCATTTCTATAAACAAATTTATGAAAATTGATAGACCACCATTATTGTTTGGATCTGCTTGCCTTATAATTGTCTGGTATATTGCTGTCCTGTTTTACTAGGAATGTTATACAAAGATGACAAAAACAGGTCTCAGTGACTAAATATCCAATCAGATACTCATAATACCTAAATCGAATTCATTTGTATAAAATATCACTGTGATAGAATTTGGATTCTTGTACTTTTCACATTTAATTCCATTTTCTGATCATTATTCTTTTGTGGATAAAATGAAGTTTGGTGGGGTTTTTTTACATATTATTGTAAAAAGAACCAGAAGAAACACCATTGTTGGATTGAACATGATCATGGGGAAACGTATTTATAATCCACTACGAATACAGATAAATGTAGAGAAATACATTTAAAAGGTAAATTTTAAATTTTAAAGTTTTAAAAAATTTAGCTTTTATCATCTCTATTAGGGGATCTAAGAAACTAAATATTTAAAAGTATTTGTATTCATCACTTTCATTGACACAGACTTCTTTCCCTATACTTGTCCAGCTGTAACAAACACTAGGTTTATGTATTCTCTTATATGAATGACTTCATGAACAATATAAGTAAATTCTTTGTAAGTGAAAAGATATCCTATTGTTTTACCTCTTCTTCTGCGAACCCATTATTTCCAACAAGTTGCACATTTCTCAGTCCTTCAGTTGTTCATGCTGAGAAGTAGAGGAGTCCACTTGATCCTATATGCCTCTTCTTGTCCTTCTATTTATTGAATATTCAGTGTCCTGCTGAGCTTAACTGACAGACTGAAAAGTGGCATCACTATATTCATTGCTAGAGAGAGGAGAAAGGAACTTATTCCTCAGGCACTATTACTTCTCTGTACCTAAGAACTATTTACAGATGACTTCTGAGAACTGATTTCTCTTTGATAAGACTGAGTATTTTAATTCATATTCCTTATATACTGAACACAAAGGTCATTATGCCATACCAAAAAAGATACCAGCAAACTTTTCTCTTCAAAAATACCTCACACGTGGAATCACTTTTAAAATGTTGTTAAATATTTCTTCTGTTCTTACATTTGGGAGAGGCCAATTTCAATAGCATAATCTGATCAGTTAGAAGGATCTCCCTTATAGGTTTGATATTTCAGGGACAATTATCCCACCATCTCAAAAAATATCCTATTACTCCAAGAAATACAGGCTTTTTCTGAACTCTTAATCTACTGATCAATCATAAGTACTCTTCATTTAAGGCTTAAATTATGGAAATCAATTTCATTCCTGTTATTTATGAATAGGACCTTCGTAGTTCCTCTCTAAGAATTCTCCTTCTTGTTTCTTTAAGGCAACTTTTCTTATCTTATGAATTTGAGGTACATTGAGACTATGGCAAAACCTCCACACAGAGAGGTCTGAAAAACTAATAGTTCAGAAATGTCTTTTTCTCTCTTTCTTGAATATTTATTTGTCAAATAAATGCCCATGACCTCTAGATCCCTGTCACAGAAGTTCAAAATAAGGTAGCTAATAATCCTTTTCAGGGCATTTATATAGCTTAGTGAATAGAGTGTCCAGCCTGTACTCAGGAAGATTCTTCCTGAGTCATTCAAATCTGGTCTCAGACACTTATTAGCTGTGTGATCCTGGGCAAGTCAACTTATCCCTTTTGGCCTTAATTCCTCACCTGTAAAATGAGCTAAACAAGTAAACAAAAAACCACTCCAATGTCTTTGCCAAGAAGACTGCTTTAAATGGACTCAGTAGGAGTCAGACATGACTGAAAAACACTGAAAAACAGCAATACTTTTTATGCCATAGGCTTACAAGATAAAGAAAAAGAAAGGAATAAATTATTTCAGGCCTGATGTTGAAATACAAAATTTATTTCAATACGTATAAAAACCAAGACTCGTTTTTGAGTTAATTTTAAGACAATAACTAAAGAATATCCACCCTTTATTCGCTAAATGAGTTAACTCACTTTTATTTTTAGATGTCTAAACTAAGATTTAAATTAGAGAAGTGTTAGTTTGATATGTAACACTAGTATAGGTAGTAATGAATTCATTGAAGTTATATATATATAAAATTGCAACAATGGCAAGATAAGAGTTCTATCAGAGAGTCACAATTTTGGGAAATTCCTGGCATATCTGTAGATCAAGGCACTATAGGAAGTCTATAATTGGGCACTATTTTCTCAGAGGATAATATAAGAACTAAAGGTATTCAGCAGTTTCTTCAATTATGTTTTATAACTTTCATGCATGACTTCACCACACAGACCTAACCTACCTTTCTGGCCTCATTTTGTCCAAACTACCCTTTCTGCTGCTGCTCTTTTCAATCACTTTATTACTTTAGACAGGGACAAGAATCAGTCAGAAGTAAATTCCTCAATGGGAAGAGGCCAAATCCAACATCAAGGAGGAGGAGTCGTCAGAAAGTAAGAGATAAGGGAATATAGGGAATAAATACCAAAACCACTGAAGATATCATGAGAAAGAAAATCTAGTTAAATAAATAAAGCAAAAAGAGATGAATCAGTAGGAAATATACTAAAAGTAAAAGGTAAGAGGAATAACAAGATCTCTAAAAGATTATAATTTTATCCAAATAGCTAATAGAACACAGGAAATTGAACCAGTACCTCATAAAACAAATAACCCTATGGATTCCCAAAAGGCAAGATATTTCAGAATGTTTCAGGAAGTTAGATTATTCAAAGAAGAATTTATAATAGGAAAAAAGGTCATATATGACCTATACAACAGAAATAATTGGCCAAACACAAAAACTTGAATCTAAAAAGCAATCTCTTCCAAACTGTAAAAGAAATTCTTACTAAAAATCAGCATTTAATAGTACTTTACTCCAGTTACCTCTACACATTTTGCTTACTTTATTTTAATGCCACTCTGAAATCTTAAATACTTTTAAATTTATTTTACCTAAAAATGCTAATTATTTTAAAACATTTAAAATTATGTATTTGATTGATAAAAATAATTTATATATTTACATTTTCATCTTTTAGAAAATTTCTTACCTTGGAAATAAAGTCTTCACAGCAAAGTTAAAACAAATGCAAAACCTTATTAGTTTCTGCCTTCCTATATTACCAGTTTTGAATTGAGAAAGCAGCTACCTCAGAGGAAGACCAGTATTGCTTAGAGAAGTAAAGCTCTGAAGCTAGAAAAAGCAGAAAGTATTTCTTCCTTGTTCTTTGTCAAGAATAGTTGATTAAATCCTTTTGTTTCATTTTGTTTTGTTTTGTTTTGAATTAAAAAAAATAAGAGCAAATATACAAAAGAGGCCATAATTACTCATCTTTTTTTAAAATATCTCCACTTTTATTTCTGAAAATTAGAAATTAAGTAGAGGAAAGGATATAGAATAAAATCAGGACAAATAGCTGATTGTATTGTGATATTTTTGGAATCCTCACAGAAAAACTTAAATGTTTTCTGATGAGAACAAACACATTCTCCCCAAACCAAGATCCCACTAAGTTTTGTCATTCTTTGGTATAACATATTTAAATGACTATTATTAAAATATAGGACTAGACCTTGGTAAAAATCTGTCTTCTGTGCTCTTCCCACCTTCTGCTCATTTTCCCTCTAATCTTATTTATCTTCAATTCAAATACCATGTGCCTACTGCATCCAACTGGAGACCTTTCCTAGCCCTGCAAGGTAGTATTAGTACTTTCCCTTCTAAAATTCCTTGTATTTATTTTGCTGTACAAATCTATAAAACCTAATGATATTCTGTCTCCTCCATTAGAATATTAGATGCTTGTAGATAGAGACTGATTTTGCTTTTTTTCCTTATAGCTCCGCACTTTAACACATTGCCTAGCACTGACAATACATATGTATTAAGTGCTTCGTGATTACTTAGTAAATGATTAATGGATTATACTTAAGGCTACATCTAGGGAAGTATGCCTTTCAGTAAACACATATTTATTAAGCACCTCATTGCATGCCAGACATTGGGGTACAAGTACAAAGAATGAAAAATTCCTACTTGCAAAGGGCTTACATTCTCGTGGGAGAGAACAAAAGGGACAAGAAAAAATTGATACAAACCATCAAAAATTAGTAAATACAAATTAGTAACCTATCTTTTCATACTCCCCAAATGAAAAGGATGTTCTGATCTAGCTCCTGGATTTTAAAGATAATAACAATTATTATTATTACTATCATTAAAGTAAATAGTAGCAGCTCACATTCATGTAGCACCTACTATGTACCATGCATTGTACTGAGCACTTGACAATTATCTCATTTGATCCTCACAACACCCCTTTGAGGTTGGTCCTATAATTGCCATCCACATTTTAGAAATGAAGAGAAAGGCAAACAGAAGCTAAGCAACTTGCTTAGATTGACATGGTTATTAAGTGCCCAAGCCCTGATGTGAACTCAGGCTTTCCTGACTCCAGGCTTAATATACTAACCACTGCACCATCTAGCTACGTTTAAAATATTTTGTCTTCAGAAATATTTGCATTTTTAGCTGCATTCACTTATCCTTAATCAAGTAATTTCAATAGTCTATAGCAAATCTATAGGAAGGGAGATATTTAGGTCATGGAAACTTTCATTATTGCTCTGAAAGCACACCTTATGCAGACATCTGTTCTGTTCACATGATTTTGGTCCGAATGAAATAACTAATGAGACTTACAGAACAATAGCAAATAGACTAATGGCTAGAGTTCTGGATCCAAACACTAAATTCTGACTTTGGCAGTTTCTAGCTCTGTGATCTTTGGAAAGTCTTTTTACTTCTATAAGTCTCAGTGTCCTCATTTGTAAAAGGAAAGGGTTGACTTAAGTTCCTTTTTAAATTTCCAGCTATAAATCTATGGTCCTACACGTACAAAGTCTATAATTTCAAATCATACTTATTGGAGGAGGGAATTCATCTTATCTTATAGCTGAGAATCTTTTTCTTCTTTTAAATTTCATGTAACTTACTTGCCAGTTAGCTCTTTTGAAATTTCCTATATTGATCTAGCATGTTTTTGGAGCCGTTCTTTATGGTAGGTTTGATTAAATTCTTGAATATTTTGTCATTTTACATATTGTTAGTGTTCTCCAACATCTACTTTTTCAAAGGCAAGTTATCCATTGTGCCATCTAAGTTATGGTTCTAATTATTATATCCATTGATTGATCTGGTATGCATAGTAGCAAAAAGAATATTACAGAGAATGCTGAAATGCTTATAGCCAATAATATCTATTGGCCAAATATGAGATTGCTAAAGCCAAAATTTGACTGAATTTCACAGTGTTAGAGAATCCCATGAGATCCAGGCTATGGTCAGGCAGCATCAAGAATTCCTATAGATGTCATTTAAATAAAAAAGCAGTGCTTATAAGTTCTGTATTGGCAAAGAGGTAAATGCATCCCTGCCTGATACATTAATTCCTAAGAGAACAGGCACAGCATAAATTTCAAAAAGCTGTACTCTTAAGAAGACTTTATAATTTTGTATTACATAGCAGAAGCTGTGGTACACCTTTGAATTGAACTCCCTCAAACAGTCATGAACAATATATCTAATCACCTGGGGTACCAAGAAAAATAGGACATTAAGCTCCCCCGAAGTGAATTTTGCAATAGCCAGATGATTCATATCTTCTTTATATTAATGCATATTATTCTTCTATATGAACATTTAACTAAAAGAAATCTTCAATGCTATTTCTTATGTTACTTCCCAGTCAAATGACAATCAATATCATTTCTTTTACAGAAGAGGAATTAGTTTGAGAATTGTAGGAGACCTCAGAGACCATCTAGTCCAACCAAAGCATGAATCACTTCTACAACAGTAGAACCAACAAGTCCTTATCCAGCCTCTATTTAAATAGCTCTAGTGAAGTAGAACATATTTCCCAAGGCAGTTCCCTCCATATTTGGATGCAACTAATTAAGAAACTCTCCTATATATCAAGCCTCAGTAATCTCCTTCATTGAGACTTCCCCTCATTACTCCTAGTTTGACCCTCAGAGGTCAAGCAAAATAAGTCTAATACATGATAATAATAATAGCTATCATTTTAAAGTACCTTCTCTGTGCCAGTAAATGTGCTAAGCACTTCACAAATATTTCACTTGATCCTAACAACCTCTGAGGTAAGTGGTATTATCCCCATTTTGAAAATGAGGAAACTGAGGCAAACAAAGTTAAATAACTTGCCCATGGTCACATTTTTAAAGCTGCTAAGTATCTGAAGCTGGAGCTAAATTCTAGTCTCCCTGATTTCAGGTCCAATACTCTTTCCATATGAAAGATCTTCAAATACAGCAGCCACCTTGAACACCAAAATATTTTCTTCTCAATGATAAATTTGGCCAATTTCTTCAACAAACTTCATATGGAATGATCTTGAGAGCCTTTACCAAACTCTGAAAGCTATCTGGATTATAAATGGTCTGTCTTAAATGAGTACTCATAATTGAACAAAATACCCCAGCTACTTTCTAATAACCATGAAAGAGTACAAAACTTCCTTATTCCTACGTGCTATGTATCTCTTTAATCCATTCTGAAACCATATTAATTTTCTTGGTTGCCATTTCATGCTGAATTTGTAATCCATTAAAACTCCCAAATATTTTAAATATAAACTATTATTGAGATACCCCTTTTATACAGTATTTATGAAGCTTATTTTTTAAAACCAAAGTATAGGACTTCACATTTATCCCTATTAGTTTTCATCCATTAGATTCATTCCATTCTTCTAGCTGGCCAATAGTGGTTTGGTTCCTGTCATCTGATATCATGGATAGCCTTCTGAACTTTCTGTCATCTGAAAAGGTGATAAACATTCTACCTTTACATTTATCCAGCACATTAAAAGTAAAAGTTAAAGTTAAAAGTAAAAGGATGAAGAGCAAAACCTTCCTAGAGACTTTCACCAAATTTACATTTCATGTCCTCAAAATTGGAAATAATTTATAGACTTTAAGTATCTACTATGCCAGACATTATGTTAAGCACAAGATATACACAAAATATATATAAAAGCAAAGACACATATGAGACAATCCCTCACCCCCCTCAAGAAGTTTCTAATTCTGAAAAGATAAGGCATGTTCACCAACAAATAAATATAGAACCTAGTATAGGCAAAAGAAATATTAAATGATATAGATTATTGTAAGCTTTCAAAACTGGGCCAATGACTACCCTTTACATTATCCATTCAACCAACTTTGAATTCATATAACTATACTATCAACTAACCATATCTAGCCATTGTGAATACAAAGACAGCTTGAGAGTCTTTATCTAATATTTTGTTGATGTCTAGATATACTGTTTTTACATCATTTCTGATTTACACATTCAGAAGTATAATTAGTCTGATTTGACTTGTTCTTAATAATTCCATACTAGCTCTTATGGACTACCCCTTCTGTAACTATTCATAAACCATTCCTTTAATAATGCCTCATAGAGGGAACCAGCTCAGTGGATTGAGAACCAGGCCTAGAGATAGGGATGCTGGGTACAAATATGGCTTCAGACACTTCCTAGCTGTGTGACTGTGAACAAATTACTTAATTCTCTTTGTCTAATTCTTATTGCTCTTCTACCTTAGAAGCAATACAAAATATTGATTCTAAGATTACAGATAAGGTTTTTTAATAACAATAATACCTTATAGAATTTTTCTTACTTAAATTCACAGATAAAATGTTTCTTTGATGCTTTCTACATGTCTAGCATTTTGCTACATGCTAAGCATTCAAATAAAAGCCAAAAAAAATACCACCTACTGAAGGATACTTACATACTGAAGGAAGAATATATAGGAAGGAGCCTAGAAGAAGAAGGAAGAGTGTTAGTGGAAGAATATGACCTGCACTGGTGCTAACTGTAAAAGTCCAAAGGATCAGAAGAAGATCAGAGAAATGAGCAAGAATATACTGGCTACTTCCTTAAATGGTGGTCTGGCAGGATTTCACCAAGCAGAAAGGGGAACTTAGAGGGAAACTATCCACAGAGTGAAGAGGATGGTGAGGTAGAGGTGAGAAAATCCAAGGTCAGGAGCAGGGCAGGAAGAAAAGTTTATATATGTAACTTCCTTCCCTTTTTGGAAAATGGGATTTGTTTTTGGCCTTTTCTAGTCATCTGGAACACCTCCATTCCCCACAGATTTTCCAAGATGGCTGACAATGACTCAACAATCCTATTTGCCAGGACTCTTTTCATAAATTTCTTAGATTTCTCTATTAGTCATTTTGTTCTCTTCCTCAGAGTTCACAGATCAATCTGCTTGATAGAGAAAACAAAAGCAAAACTCACCTCAGGTAGTTTTGCCACTCTATATTATGTTCATTTATCTTTGTTTTATCAGCCCTGAGCATCAAAAACATCCTTTACTTTTATGATCATCTCAATTTCCATTGTTGCTAAGTAAGCGGTTCAATTTTGCTAACTCCTCCACTGACTACAGAGATTTGCACATTAAGTAGGTCCTTAATTAATGTTGGTTGAATAAAATTGAATTTAAATTCTTGGAGATAATGCCTTTGTCACAAATACCTGAGAATTTTCTATGGTGAGGCACCATTGCCATTCATTGTCAGTTAACATTTTGGATAAGTTGAGGGATAAGTTGAGTGTTTCCTTCTTCCAAATTCATAATTTAATAAAATATGTATTTTTAGGTAAGAGAAAACAGCTTTCTAAAACTGGAGGATTTCATACTGTTTATTGGTATTTTCCCTCTCTTTTCTCCACTTAATAAGTGCCTTGGGTTTTTAAATATCGCCATGTTTCCATAATAAAATCCCTGATGGAAACAAAAGTAAATCCATGTTTTCTTCTGCTGTGATGAAGTACTTTTGACTTCCAAAAAGATTTGTTATTGCTTAACCAAGTATTTCTGTTTATAGAAATAGGGCACACAAAAAATAGTGTTAAGGAATATTCTCTTACTTTCGTTTGTTACTTAGTGATACTTTTCCTAAAATCTGAGTCTTCAGAAAATTTTTGAAATATATAAACTTAGCTGAAAAGAGAAAAAGAAATGAAAGTCTTCCTCAAAAAGGAATTAGGTTATCACCTTCTTAAATACAGTCATTAAATAATACACATTTTATCCTATCATTTAAAAAATGTATTAACTAAAGAGGAGCTTCAAGATAATGTTCTTGCCCATTATAATTGAACAATGTTTTAACAACTGTAAAGTCTGATACCGTTAGTCAATTAATTTAACATAAAAATTCCAAATTTTTAAAAAGTACTTTTTAGGTACTCTTATTTTTTAGCTAATCGGGAACTGTGAGCTGTGGAGGATATAGTCATTGTTGCTCTTAGGGAATGCACAGGTTAAATGTACAAAAACCAACAGGTTTGAAAGATTTAAAGTCTTTTTGAAGCCAAGTTCAGTAAAAATAAATGTTAGAAGTATTGACTACCAAAAAAAAGAAGTATTGACTACAAAATTTCTAACACATTTGGTTGAATTCTTTATTTGCTACCCAGTTTCTTTTCATTAAGAAGACTCAACCATTAGTCTCTAATCACAAAAGGTATACTTAATATATATAATTCTAAAAGCATATTATTTGACACTTACATCCTAGAATAAGCTATGAAATGTCCAAAAAATTCTTTAAGAGTAAAAAAAAAAGAGTGGTTTGGGATCAGAGATGGGGAACATAAAGAAATTTACTATGCTATGAATTATTGGAAGTATTTTTAGTGGTGTTTATTCTTCTATTAAGCTTCCATTTATAAATACCTTATTATCATTTGTTAAATTATATGACACTTTATAGAATGCTTGATGACTTTAATTCATGCATTAAATATGCACATATATTTTAACAATATTTGCATCTTATAATACTCTTTGTAACAACTTGTCATAGTATCACTGGTTAACCATTTGAATGGTTTCATTTAGTAATTCAAAAACTAAATAAAGTATTTCTAAATTACATCTTAATTAAAATTGTCATGGCTATTGCAAAATTCTCCATTGTTGAGAGTGATCAGTATTTAATTGTGTGCATTTACATTTTTATTGATATTTTTGTGCCTCATGCTCTCTCTCTAAATAACTAGAATTTTTATCACTTAAAAACTACATCCAAATATCAAGGTTCCTATTGCAATAATTTTAACTTATACTTCTTAGAGCTCATATGTTTCTTCCTGATCTATAAAGAAATTTAGTATTTCAGTGATGCCATGGACATTCTTTATGAATTATTGTTGGGTAGTGTGATGTTATGCAAAAAATCCTGAATTAAAATATAGAATCTAAGAATTAAGTGGACTTTAAAGGCCTTCTAGTCAGATCTCTTTTTTGAAATGTTACTTCTAATCTTTTCTTGAAGTCAATAGATCTGAGTTCTAGTCTCAATTTTACTGCTCCCTAACTATATGGAATCTCAGATAAGTCACCTACTATGAGTACGTACTACTACACACCAGCTACTGTGAGAAACACTAAAAATATGACAAATATAAGTAAGACAGCCGTTGCTCTCAAGACCCTTATAGTTTAATGGTATAAAAATTAAAATTAACCTTTATAATAAAAATGTTATATGTTAGGAGATTTATTAATGATCATTAGAAATAAAGTAATAAAAGGGATACAAAATAAAATCCATGGCTAATTAGCCAGCTTAAAACCCCCGCACTTACCACCACCATGCTTGCAACATCAAGCCAAAGAGAGAGAAAGGAGGGTCGCGGGCTGCTCACTCAATTTATTCCCTGTCTACAGGAAGGTATGTAATGACCAGAAGTCAGTGGGCTCCCGGGAAATGTAGTTCTTTTTTAGGATAACATTTCCAATTATACATTTCCCCCTGATGATAAATTTTGGGGTTGGAGGGCTAGTCTCCCCAATTTGATCATTTAACATAATCAACTTTTAAATTTCAGTAATTTGGGGACAAAAGGGAAAAGAACAAAACCAATGATTGCTAGGGTCGTTGGCAAAAAGCCAGTTAGGGAGCAATCCCCTTTGGCATAAGAGTATACACACAAAAACAAATGCATTCAACCCCACACAGTCCAAAGCACCACATCCCAAAGTTCACTCTAGATCTTCTGGTGCAGCATGTTGTCTGGGTAGGTATAGTCATGATGCCTTCTCCAAACAGTTCACTTTCTGGATTCAGAGAGTATAGCATGTTTCTTATCCTAAAATTACTCTCAAAAAGAATTTAAACTTTCCATTTTAGAATTATATGTTGAGTTCTCTTAGAGTTCGCGAGGGGGCTGGGGGTAGGGGGCAAAAAGCCATGACAGGAAAAACTTGGCTTAACAAAATTTATCTAGGCTATCTTAAAAAAATTGAGAATCTTTTTGTGGTTGCCATCAGTGTAAAAATTAAAATTAATCTTTATAATAAAAATATAATATTTTAGTAGATTTATTAACTATCATTAGAAATAAAGGAATAAAAGGGATACAAAATAAAAAACACATGCCCATGGCTAATTGGGCAGTTCAAAACCCCCGTGCTTAGCAACCACCATTCTTGGTACATCAAGCCAAAGAGAGAAAAAGTAGGACTGCCCACTCAATGTACTTCCTGTCTATAGGAAGTACATAATGACAGGAAGTCAGTGGGCTCCTAGGAAATGTAGTTCTTTTTTAGGGTAACAAATTTTCAATTATATAGAAGAGAACAACACATAAAAAGAAGCTAAAAATGGAAGGAGGATGGCACACAAAAGGAAGAATGATGTAAGAGATTGTTCAGAAACAAAATATGGTCCTGGGGGGCAGCTGGGTAGCTCAGTGAATTGAGAGCCAGGCCTAGAGATGGGAGATCCTAAGTTCAAATTTGACCTCAGACACTTTCCATCTGTGTGACCCTGGTCAAGTCACAACCCCCATTGCCTAGCCCTTACCACTCTTCTGCCTTGGAATCAATACATAGTATTGATTCCAAGGCAGAAGGTAAGGATTTTTTTTTTTAATGGTCCTTGACTGAGGCGAAATAAATCAGAAAAAAATTTCACCAAGTGTTTCCAGGAGTAGAGGCCAAGGTTCTGGTATGGAAGAGTTAAAAGATGATGACCAAAATAGAGTCACTATGCCTTGGACATGGGTAGGAAATGTTGAGTTTATTATGTCTACACGAAAATCAAAATCTGTATTACCCTAATAAAACTTCTGTATTATTATTGAGGACACAATTATCCTCTTTAGTCACCCAGGTTCACAATCAGCCTCATCCTCAACTTCTCACCCAGGTATCATATCCATTCAGTTGCCAAATCTTTTTGGTTCTACCTCCTTGATTATACATTCTTTTACACATTCACCAGCCTAGATCAATTACTCCTCATATCTTGCCTGAACTTTTGTAATAGGTTTCTAGTGAGTCCTTCTGCTTCCTCTCTCCCGAATCAAATACACCCTCCACACATTGCCAAAGTGATTTTCCTATAGAATAGGTCTGACCTACATATCACTCTCCGTTCAATAAATTCTGTTAGGTCTCTATTATAAGATCAAAGATAAAAGCCTTTGGCATTTAAAGCTCTCAACCTGCCCTATTCTTATTACAAATTTCAACCATTCCATTCTAATTACTCATAACTTTCCACTACACACTCGATAAGATCCTCCCTATACAGGCCACCTTTCTGTTCATACATGATGCTTTATCACCAATCTTCATGCCTTTTCCACTGAATGTCCCCTATGTCTAGAACACTCTCACTCCTCACCTCTGCTTTCCTGGCTTTCTTCAATATTCAGCTCACATGCCTCCTATAGGAGACCATTCTTTGTCGCATATTTGCTGCAAATCCATATATGATATGTATATGTATACACACATATATAAATGCATGTGTACACATATACATACATAAGCATCACTCCTAAACTAGGTTATAATCACTTCAAGAACCGAGACTATTTTTGCATTTTTTTAAATTCAAACATTTGGTATAGTACTTAATAAATAATTATCAAGAGACTTAAAGATGATCAATGTATAAAGTAGTTATTAATTCTGAGTTTCATTTTTATTCTAACTTTATTCCTTAGAATGAACCAGGCACCTAACAAACAAATGTACAGTAGTTACTAAAATAGGAATATGTAATGAAATACTTTCATCCTGCACTAAATTATCACAATTTCAGACAACATATAAATAAATGACATTAGCAATAGGAAAGTCCAGCTATGTGACTATATTAGACTCTTGAAAAGCTAGATCATTTTCTCAAAAGTTAAGTATGATTCATTAGAAATAGTACAGAGGTTGATTTAGTGGCTTTGTCATTATATAGTCTATATTTTACATCTATATTGGATTCACTATTAAAATAGTTCTTCCTAGTAGTTATCATATCTTTAGTCCATGGCTTAAGATATTTAATTTTATTAGTATGGCATTTTTCCTTTCAATGAAATACTCCTTTAGCCAAGAAAAAAAACTTTTAATATATATTATGTGTAAAGTATTATGCTAAGTGCTATAAGATAATTTGTTTCTGTTTATTCTTACTCAGCACAGTGCAGTATTATACTAAAGACAATTACATGTGAGGAAAAACCAAGATGAAAACACCTTTGTATTTTTTAAACAATGAAACCAAATTCTTACTAATAATTTAAATGTGTTGACTGAACACACATAACTTTACTTCCCTTTAAAAATAATTTGTTCCCTTTTTTAAAAAAGGAATTCTGAATTGGACATGAAATTCTAATGCCCACTTAAAGTGACAGGTAACAAAACTCTAGCAGAAGTGCTTTGGCATTTTTAATACTTGGACTAATAAAATATATTCTACTTATGAACCAGACTTTTTTAGCATTGTGGGTCACACTGAATGCCAGAATTAATTATTTAAAAATTCTTTACAGGTGCATATTTCTCCTATATAGGTCTTAAGGGTACTTCAAGGCCATGTATTTTCACCCACATGTCCTCCTATTTGAAAATTCTAAAATACTCTGATACATCTGGAGTGGGTATGCCTCTCCCAAAAGGTTAGGAGAATTTCTTCATTAATTCATGATCTGAAGATTGTGAGTACAGCATTTATTTCCTCTACTGGTACTTATCACAATCTAGCTATGTCTTGCCATTTCGTGCAGTTCTAGTCATAAGAAGTAGTTTAGTATCAGGAGGACAGGGATGGGAATGAAGTCAGGGAGGCCTAGAGGCAAATCCTGCCTCTAATAATAATATTACTATACTAGATGTAGGACTTGTTGGACTCAAAAGTCATTAAATCTGCCTCTCAGTTTCTTTTTTTGTAAAAAGGGAGATTGTACTTCCTACACTGTCTCCTTCACTAAGTTGTCAGACTCCAATGTGATAATGTATACAAAATGATTTATAGACTTTAAAGCATAAAAATGTCTACTGTTAAATTGTCATAAAGGAACTGTTTAACACATTCGAGGTATACATTCCTCTGTGACTCTTTATTATTTCAGAGCTCCCAGTGTATCAATGGAGCTATTACCTCATTCATTCCTCATTCTTACTTTAGGACCTTTCAAAACTCCTCTTCAGGGCAGAGGATATGAATTTTCTCTTTCTTTCTTTTTTGAATAATACTTCTCATTACCAATAAAAGAATTGTTACTATTCTTTTGCAGCCCACTTACCCCTAAGGTATGTTTTTCCATTGTCCTTTGGATCACTATTTTGGGAGGATAGATCTGTGACTAAAAATCTTGTTGTGATGAGTCTTTTTTGCTTATTTGATTCTTATACTTTAAAAATTAAGAAATATATTGTTTTTAACTAAATATATTTCAAAAATAGTGATTTTAAAAAAGAAATGATACCTCAAAATATACATAGTCTGGCAAAAAACATACATTCATAATCAATAACATTAACCACCTACTAGATGCTAAAACTAGATGCTCTGTGCTAAGTACTGGGGATACAAAAAGAGTCAAAAGACATTTCCACCCCTCAAGGAGTTCACAATCTAAAAGGATGTACAACATGATAAATCATTAACAGAATGCGAGAGGTGGAGGGGGGGAAGAAAATGATCTTTGTTTCCAATGAATAATGTTTGGAAATGACAAAATAAAATAATGTTTTAAAAAATCATTAACAGAGGGAAGGCACCTAAATGTAGAGAAATAGAAGAGAAATTAGAAAAGGATTCCTGTAGAACGTGGGATTTTCATTGGGACTTGAAGGAAATCAGGGAAGCTAGGAGATGGAGAAGAAGATGAAGAACATTCCAGACTGGGAGGAGGGGGGGATAGTAGACAAAATGCCCAAAGTCAAGATGGAGTACCTCATTCAAGGATAGCGATGTGTCCAGTATCACTGTATCAAAGAGTACCTAATGGGGAATGAGGTGTAAAGATATTGGAAAGGTAGAGGGAGGGGTTATATTTTTAAATATGTGTAAGCCAGAAAATTGTTTGTCATCCTGAAGGTGATAGGAAGCCTCTGGAATTTATTGACTAGCAGAGGGAAGCCTTTATACTTGGGCATTAGGAAAATCATTTTAGCAAATGAACTGAAGTATGAAGAAACTTGCAGACCTTCCAGCTAGAAGGTCATTGCAATAATCTACACATGAGGTGATCTCCACCAGGAAGGATGCAATATCAGAGGAAAGGCGTATTCAGAATATGTTGCAACAGTTACATCAATAAGCCTTGGCTAAGAGAGTGGTGAACAGAGGATGGCATCTGGTTGTGAATGTGGGGTACTGACAATGGTAGTGTCCTGAACAATAATGGGGAAGAAGTTTTAGGGAAAAGGAGAAAGGTAGACTAGGCAAAGCACAGACCATTTATGAGTGAAATGGGGCCAGTTAAGAATTCCAGGGCAAGATCTCTGGCTCTGGAGGACCAATGAAAGGATTTTTTTTCTCTCTCAATCAGCTAGAAGTCCCCTCTATAACAGAGATCACAAACCTACCTAGGATTTAATAGATGAAGTATAAATTTGTCAGAAGCCTTCTCTAAGCTCGCACTACTGATAAGTGGTAGAGGCAGAATTTGAACTTTAGTCCTTCTAACTCCAAGTCTAGCACTCTGTTTACAGTGGCATACCCTTGCCACCTCTCAAGTATGTAGACAGAGAGAGAACTGACTCTACCTGCCAAGTAACAAATCAAAAGTATCCCATGGGGAAGCTGGAGTATTGTAAAGGAGAGTAATGAGAAAAGGTCTGGAGAGTTCTCTGCTATATGT
The DNA here is from genome assembly GCF_027887165.1 of Monodelphis domestica. Classification (NCBI taxonomy): domain Eukaryota; kingdom Metazoa; phylum Chordata; class Mammalia; order Didelphimorphia; family Didelphidae; genus Monodelphis; species Monodelphis domestica. Next base: position 181,498,526 of record NC_077231.1, read on the forward strand.
AAAATCATGCTATGTTGAACTCAAAGAATAGTCAGATCTGTTTTCTTTGTTTGGGTCAAAGACATATTAATAAATATTAAACTATATTTGTATCCATTTTGTTTACTTTGTTTCTCTGTTCAGCTTGTGACTCATTCTCTGATATTCTTCCTACTCCTGGCACTCTTTCTCAAAGTGTTCTTTGTGCTCCATCTGATAAGCATATGCTTTCTGTCTTCTTTTCAAATGTAAAACTACCTTCTATGCCATTCATTGTAACTTCTCAAAACAAAAGCTGATTGCCTTCACAGTCACAGCTCTGGGATTTAAATCTTTGCTATTTAGTGATTTACACTTTTGATATAGAGACATGTTGTGGTGACTGGAAGGAAACCATGGCATGTCAAATTTGGCTAAAGAAGAGTAATAAGAAGTTAGTGGGCAGAAAGAAGGCTACAACTCATTCAGTTTTGCCCCAGAAAGCAAGAATAGAGCAATGGGTAGAAGCTGTAGAGAATCAGATTCGGTTTCATATTGTGGAAAACTTTATTAGTTGTTCAAAGATGAAATGGACTCCTCAAGAGATAGTGAATCTCCCTCAGTCACAGCTGAGGCATCTGGTGACACCATGGCACACCTAGTCCTGGACCAGTCAAGAAGAGCTATGTTGAAATCAAGTCTTGGATACAAACTAGCTGTGAGAACCTGGGCAAATTACTTAGTATCTGTAATAGCATCTACCTTGAAAAGTTTTTTTGAGAATCAAAGTAATTTTTTTTAAAGCATTTCGCCGAGCTATAATAGACACTATAAAAATACATATTCCATTCTCCCCAGCCCACTACTAATCACTGGAGATTGTTATTTATATAAAAGGATTCTAGTTTATATATATATTGGAGGAGAGTGAATTATGTTATTATTCTATGGGATTCTGCTCTGTGGACAGAATCATAATAGATATCAGAGAGTAATATAAGACTGTTGTTGTACTTTCAATATGAGTAAAATAAGGACATTCTGTGTCCAAGGGAAAATAAAAGGATCACTTTATCATAAATAACTATTTTTCCATATACCTTTGATTCTGTTCATAGTCTATAACACATAAAGTAAATACTTTGTAGAATTATCAACATGATATGCTTCTTTATGAAGCTTTTTTTTCTCATTTAGAAAATGGTTGTGTATTATTAGAGTAACTGTAGCTTGATGAAATTTAATGTACCAGATAAACTGGATTAAGAATTAGTAATAAGTGAAGGGAGGTGAGGCTAAATACTTTTCTGTTTTTTGTTCATTCTTACCAGCCAAGAATACAGGGCAGTAAAATTTAAACTCATATACATGGGAAAGCAGTTAAGTCCTGAGAAATAGTGTGGTATATTTAGAGAAAAGTGGCCTTGAGTCAGGAAAACCTGAGTTCAAGTTCTAATATATACTCACTCTGTGACTTTTAGGCAAGTTACTTAACCTCTTAGCATCCCAAGCAACTCATGACCATATTTTTTTTTAGTAGTTGTAGATCTATTTTAGTAGAGGGCATTTTTATAAGGACTTTTTTACATTAATTGAAGTCTTAGTTTTGGTTGGGTTTGTATGTTTGTTTTAAATAGCCACTGCCTTTGTATTTTGAGAATGAGATTAAAATAACATTATTTCCTATTGTCCTTTTAAGGAGCATTTTACAAATATTACTACATATCAAGCAAGGCATTGTGTCCAAATTGTCAGTAGTAGAGATAGTTTAGGGATTTTGCTTAAATTTAGAACTGTCTTTTAAACCCCCTAATGAAACGTTAGAAGAATCCCACAGTCCTCATATTTTAAAAATTCTTATAACATGCCTTCATTTGCTGTTTTTTTTTCTTTCCTTTAGCAAATTTGTTTTCTTCTGTGTGGGTGGATTTTCCCCTTTTGGATTCAGGAAATGCCTTGTTCAATGACCACAGAAGATGCTAATACTGGGAATTCTTAGAACAGCAAGTATCTTACTTCAACCACAGGAAGCATGTTGTGTCTGCCATTTATTCTCTAAGGTTAGCTGAGACAAAGCACTGATCAGCAGCTGTGAAAAATTTATAGCACCACTAATTGTGACTGACAGCCTAATTAAGTAGGAGGGGGGAGGATAGTGGAAAAAAAACAGTATCAAGGATTTGGCTAACCTAGAGTTTCCAGAATTGTGGCCTCTTATTTTATCCCACTAAAACAGTTTGCCTATTGCCACTTTTAGTTATAGACAGCACATTATCTGTTGGAATGGCATAACAATTATTATCAAAATGACACTGAAGCTCTTTTATTACTGGACATTGATTTTTGTGGTTGAGACCACATTTTGTCTAACTTTCAATAAACAGGCTCACATTTTATTTAGTTTTAATAGAAATGATTGCATGTGTGAAATTTTTTTTTTTTGCTGAGCCATCTCTATTTTAATCTAGACAGTTTTTTTTTAACTTCATTCAATAACAATAGTAGGAATCTTCTTAGATAAATCTAGGCTTTCTCTTGTATTTTAAATTCTGATATTTAACTGTACTATACAAATCTCTAAGTTGGGCATTTGTTGAATACTTAGGGAATACTCAGTTTAAAATTTAAAAAAATTTAAGAGCATTTTGAAAGGATCAACTCTATACTTATAGTTAACCATAGTTTTTGCCCTTTTTTCTTTCATGTTTCATTATGACATCACAAATAATAGAGCATCTCATTTTCTAAAAGTATATACTATTCCTGTCCTAGCATATAGTACAAATTTATAGGAGCTCCATCTGAACTGTGTGGTACCCAAGCAAAAGTCATTAAGTTACTTTTTTCTTCTTATATCAAAATATACTAATTCACTAAGATGATAAATAATAAATACCTATTAAAGGGATATAAATGAATTTCCACTAGAACATGCTTGTGATATAAATTATTTCAGACTATCATTATTTTATTACTCTTATTTGAGTACAGTTCTAATTATAGTTCATAAATTGATCTAGCACTAATTTTGCTTTATAAATTCCAAAAGAACACAAATATATACATATAAATGCACATATATATGTATAAAACATATTCAGTATATAAAGAAATACTCTCAAGGACCAATACTTCTTGAAAAAAATGTCAAAACCAAGAAGTATGACAGGTACTACATGCTGCATACCTTTTATTAAAACCTGAGTTTTGGTTTCAAACCCAACACTTTGACCTTTAAAACTCTGATCATCTTTTTAGCTAGTAAGTAAATACTACTTATAATGTGATCAAATTTATAATATGTGAGGAAACCGTCATAATAAGAAATAGCCTTAAGATTCATAAAATTGGTTATGTGTACCTGATCTAATTGATGATCCCTGCTTGGTACCCCAGAGAAAGGTGAAAGATCCTCTACTATGTTAAATTTCCTTATCTTAATTATAATACTCCTCTTGCTGCAGAATTGCCTATATTAACTTCTTGTGTTAGAATTAACCAATGCACATCTATATTAATTCTAATGCTTCCTTGACCCCCCCCCCTTGCAGTTCCTTTCATTACCCGATTAGAATCATTATATTAAACACTCAACTGATCACAGAACAGTGGCTAGACACTATACAGAAGTGAAATGAAATTAATTGATAAAAGTTGTGAAATATATAATTTGGAGCTAAGGTAAATGTCATTTTTTACCCTTAAATTTGTTTGTCTCTATCAAAATGAGTTTCAAAAGAACATTAAGTAAAGCACCAGCTAACCAGAAATTTGCAGATATAAATATCATGAATAGACAAGTTAACTTGGGTATTCAAGAGAAAGAAATAAAGATGGAAATAGTAGAATGCCACCTAACATGGAATAAGTCCAATCCTTTTTCTACCTAACATATGATAAATATAATCCTCTTTTCTTGGTAAAAGGATATAATTCCAAATGTTGGGCCCATAGGAAAGAATACCACACAGGTGTGTATGTCTGTGTGTATGTGTTATGGCAGGAGATTAGAAAAATGAGAAAAGATGACCTACAGTATCCATATTAATAAATCTTTTCAGCATCATGAACATTACAGTTTCCTATGGTTGCTGCAAAAAAGAATCACTGCTACCATAAATATGCTATTCAACCAAAATGTCTATTATGTAGCAGTTGAGCTACCATTACCACCTCCCAGGTGCTCTCTGTGAAGCCATAAAGTCTAGTGGAAGAAGAGAATTCTTTAGTAAGTCTCTCTAAGCCATTCAGTTTTGATCAAAAGGATTTCAGGGTATGGAGTCAGAGATCCTAATTAAGATATACTGAACACCCAATCCATGGCAAAATTTCAGTGTCTTGATACCATAATTTAAAGTCTGGGAGGTCAGATGCCCCCTGCAGGGCATTTTTTTAGATGCAGCACCCTTTTGGATTGATTATAAAACCAATCATCTTTCAAACCATTATGCATCTGAATCTATGAATAAACATATCATTCATACAAATATAATTTATGGTAACTACATTCACCAGTTAATATGCACAGTGTTCTCATCATGAAAACCCAGTGACCAAAAGTATACATATTTGCAATAATTCTTTTCAACAGTCTGAATACCCACATTTTATTCCCATTGTTGAAAAAGGGAATGGCTATTCTCATGATAAGCTCTCCAAACTATAAATGTCCCAGTTGCTGAGGATGGGGTTACTTATTTTAGAGGTCCCACTGTACTACATTAAAATGATTTCCTTAGATATTCTATGTGATTTAAGTTATTAGCAGTACTTTAAATTTTGTTCCATTAAAAAATCTTGGCATTCTAGAAGCACAACCCTGTCCTGGGCTCATTAATAAACAAATTTGAATGCTGCAATCTCAGTACTGACCTCTGAGGTACCCATTAGTGACTTTTCTCCATTGTACTGTAATGTAATCACAGAATAGCTTTTCAAGGCACTGAAGTAGCAGACCAATTTCTTTGTTAATCAAAAATAATCCCACATTACTCTAGTTATAAAAAAAAGTCCAGATATTTTCTTTTCGTAAAAAAGAAAATTTGGGAACTCCACTCACAAGTTTTTTAAACATAAATAAGATCTGTATTTTAAATCTGCATTGAATACCTAAAAGTGATATCTCAAAATAAATACTTTTGGATAGTCATTGTTAGTCCAAAGGCAAATATGATAATTACCAACTCAGTATGGAAATATGTTATATCTCAGCAGCAACTTCTAGACTGAAAACATGAACTTACTTTATATATGTATATACTCTAGATTTGTGTGGATCCTGGATTTAAAAAGAGAGAGAGAGAGAGAGAGAATTATATAACTTGAATAGATCTTCTCATCAACAAATATGTCATAGAATGTTCCTCAAAATGAAAAAGAAGTCTGGTTTCCATTTTAGAAATGTGCATAAGTGGAGGCTCTGGACCTAAACCATTATCCCATTCAACCAATCCTGATGGTTGAAATTCACAGCTGGTTATACATGATTATAAATCAATGGCAAATACGTGTAGCTATAATCAGACTGTTGAGATTCAAACATCATTTGATTATGCACAATGGGAAGGATGTTTATAAAGTCTACAACAATGTTTCATTTGAATTCAACAAAAATTCTTTCAACACTTTGAAGAATTTTGTACTAAACACTAGAGGGAGATAAATTTTTGATAGAAGTGTACCTGCCCCGAAAAGCTTTTGTTTAGAAGAGGGAAAACACTGCAAAGGCCATTGAAGTATCCATATGATAATACATAAGTGTTTTCTATAACATTCCTGTCAAATGATAATCATCCATTATCTGAGGACCACTGGGGACACATTACTTCTCAAGACAGTCAGTATTTCACTTTAATTTGGAATAGATTTAATTTTTAAATTTATTTTCACTCACATATTTTTAAACCCTTACCTTTCATCTTATAATCAATACTGTGTATTGGTTCCAAAATAGCATAGCAGTAAGGGCTAAGCAATGAGGTTAAGTGACTTGCCTAGGGTCACACAATTAGGAAGTGATTGAGGTCAAATTTGAAGCCAGGGTTTTCTGTCTCTGGGCATAACAAATTACTTGAGGTCACCTCACTCAAATTTAAATAGAAATTCACATCTAAATATGTCTATCTCTTACACACACACACACACACACACTTTCTCCCTGTCAAGTCAAAATAACAATTCTAAATTTTCTCTTCTATATGAGAACCCTTCAAAAATACAGGTATCATTTCTCTCTTAAAGTTTTCTCTTCTACATTTTCAATTCCTTCAATTTACTGGTCCTTGCAATGTGCAACCTAGAATCATTACCAATCCAGAATCCTGATTACTCTCATGAATACATACCAGAAAATGCTCTATGAGTTGAGGATGGACAGTACCCTGTCCAGGATAGGATAAAGTGAAGAAAGAATTTCCTTTATTCTTGCTGCTCTCTTAACATGGCATAATATATTAAATAGCATTTCTAAAAAGAATCAAAAGTAACTAAGATTATCTGTTGGAGTGAGGAAAGAAGATAAAAGCAACAACAAAAGAAATAAATACCTTCATTCTTGGGAAGCTGAGCAACCACAGTGATTCCAGAGGTCAAGGTCTAAAGATGCCTATGAATCATGAATAAAGTAACAAGGAATGCCCAGAAAGAAGGTTAAAGCTTTAAATGTGCACCAGACTGGGTATTTTGAGGCTATACTTGGAATGAGTTCACCTGAATATGGCTTATATCTGAGGTTACCTCACACTATGGTAAATATGTTTGCATTCTGATTAAGGGCAGAAAATCAGAGGACAGGATTGGAAGAGATTATTGCTGGCAAAGAGGAAATGTATGAAGACTATGACTAAGAGCCTGGCCTTATGGAGATATATCCTACCTTTTTTCTGCCTGAGTAATTACTATAAAAAAATTACCCTAAATCATCTGAGGAACCCATGCTTATGGAAACTGTCCTAAGAGGATAATTCATTTTGTTACACCTTCAAATCATCTAATACCACAGTATGCACAGTGGCTGTTATATTTGCATTTGGGAGGCCTGATAAAGAACCAGCTGAGGGAAAAGTAGAAGTAGCAAAACAAACACAAATTGGCCTTTCTTAATGCTAAGGTTACTAATTATCCTTGACCTACTTCTATTCATTTCTCACAGTTTAAAGGATTAGAAAACCATTGATTGGGAATGAGGCTTTTTGGATTCATCAGATGTTCATATAAACACAGAATCGTGTTTAGTGTTAATAAAGGGAACATCTAGATGGTTATATGTATATCCCACTGTATAAAAAAAGAAATGGACACTTTCACCTCTGATTACTTCATCGTCTTTTAAAGACCTCTTTATTGCCAAATTCATTTTGACCCCTCCCTCCCCCATTCTCGACCACTGACCATTCAAAAACATCTGCCATTGTTGGAAATGCTTTCCTTTTTACATTAAATAATTTCTTGCACCCTCCTGTCTCCAAAACACTTGTTTTTTAGGGGTTTTTTGTTTTGTTTTTGTTTTTTCCTACCCGCTTTCTGTTTGGTTATCCTCTTTTACTCTTTAGGTTTAGATATCTTTCAATAGTCTATCCTTGGCCAGCTTTTCTTTCATACCATATTATCGGCTCTTCTCTCCCTTCTATCTCTTTTTCTACTTGTCCCTCTCTTTCTTTTACCTTCATGAAGATTACTCCTAAGTCTCCAATTAGATGCCCCAATGGTACTTCAAACTTGTATCCAAAAACATACCCTGTATGTTATTCTCCATTCCAGTACCTAAGTCCTTCCTTGATTTCCTCATCCTCAGAAATATAGGATCATAGCTATAAACCTGAAGAAACTACTCTCTCATTTTATAGATGAGTATGCTAAAGCCCAGGGAGATTAAGTGATTTGCCCAAGGTCACTCTTTGTGTAGACAGGATTTGAAACCAGGTTTTCTCAAAGATAACTTTTTCCTACTGTACCATTAGTACTGTTCTTGTTAATGCCACCTTTTTTTTTTACCACATGTCCCATTTTGGGTGTAAAATAAACTTACTTGTGAGGACTTCACATTCAATTCAGTTTAACCGAACCAGCATTTAAGTGTCTACTATGTACAAGAAAAACACTGTGTTAGTGAAGGAAACAAAAACACTGTGTTAGTGAAGGGAACAAAAAAGTTGCTCACAGGGAGAACACATTCTATCACATCTACTGGGTTCCCTTTGGGAGAGAAAGTGTGATAGATAGATAGATAGATAGATAGATAAATAGATAGATAGATAGATAGATAGATAGATAGATAGATGGATGGATGGATGGATGGATGGATGGATGGATGGATGGATGGATGGATGGATGGATGGATGGATGGATAGATAGATAGATAGATAGATATTCACTATTCAACAACAACAAATTGCTGGGGAAACTGCAAAGCAATCTGATAAAAATTAGGCATAAAGCAACATCTCTCACAAGATGAGGTCAGAATAAGTATACGATTTACATAAAGGGAAATCATAAGCAAATCAGAGGAACATGAAAAAGAAGTTAACCAGTCAGGTCTATTGATAAGAGAAAGTTTATGATCCAACAGAAATAAAGGGGATTATGGAAGGCAAAATAAATAATTTTGATTACATTAAATTAAAGGTTTTACAGGAACAAAACCAACTAATTGCAGCCCAAATTGGAAGGAAAGCAGGGAAAATGTGAGACAAAAATTTACAAGTTTCTTTGATAAAGGTTTCATCTCTCAAATATACAGAGAATTGAGCCAGTTTTAAAAAATACAGAGCTGTCCCCTAATTGATAAATGGCCAAAGGATATGAATAAACAGTTTTCAGAAGAAATCAAAGCTATGAATAGTCATAAAACAATGCTCTAAATCACCAATAAAAGAATTCATTATAGAAATGGGAAATGACAAATGCTGGAGAGGAGGGAAAGTAAGAAAAATAATACATTGTTGGTGGAGTTGTGAATTGGTTTAGTCATTCTGGAGAACAACTTGGAACCAGGCCTAAGGACAATAAAATTATGCTTTTACACATTGACCTAGCAATACTACTTCTAGCTCTATATCTCAAAGAGACTAAAAGAAAGGAAAGGGACCTATATGTACAAAAAGATTTATGACAGGTCTTTTGTGGTAGCAAAGAAATAGAAATTGAGAGGAAGGCCATTGGTTGGGGAGTGGCTGAATAAGTTGTATGCCAATTGATTGTGATGGAATACTATTACAGTATAAGCATTGTTGAAGAGGAAGATAATATGAACTGATGCTGAGAGAAATGAGAACATTGTACACAGTAACAGCAATATTGTAATGATAATCAAAGTTTTCGAAGCATCGTACTTGTCACCTCATTTGATCTTCACAACCACCAAGTGACATAGACACTATTATTTTTGCCATTTATACAAATGAGGAAACTAAGTGCCTATGTCACAAGGTTGTTTTAAGATTTCAGTGAAATAAGATGTGTGTACAGCACTTTGCAAACCTTTAACAATATTATCATATATGTTATGTATAACATCATATGTCACATATATCTCATATGTTGAATATACATCCAGTCAGTATATATCCAATATCATATATATCACATTTTTATAAAATATATATCATTAATATAATATTTTAGGTTTACAAAACACTTTGCAAATTGTATTTTTTTAATCTCACAGCAATCATGAGAGGTAGATGCTATTATTATCCCTATTTTGCAGTCTGAGAGAGGTTAAATGACTTGCTCAACATCACACAGGTGTTAATAAATGTCTGAGGTCACATTTGTACCCAGGTCTTCCAGACTTTCTTCACTTAACCTCCGTCTACTTCAGTTCCACAACTGTAAAATAAGGATAATAATAGCACCTACTTCCCAGGATAGTGAAGAGGATCACATGAGATAATATTTGTAAAGTGATTAGTATTGTATCTGGAACAACTGGAGGTGCATAATAAATGCTTGTTCCCTTCCCTAGGTCACTCGGCAATAAACTGTATCATATAACTGCCACTATATAAATTTAAAATATTAAGCTCTTGAACTTAAAATGAAACTAGAAATCAGAAGATATGAATAGCAACATATACAAGTAAATCTCTAGATTGTTTTGAGTACATCACCACAAGATACAATTGTGATTTTTACAGTTTATTGAAGCAAGAAAAAATCTAGATAACAACATCATAATTCATGGAGTAGACAATACTATTGTCTATTCCAAATTTTAAATAGTTAAATTGTAATGCTGTCCATCACCTTGTTTGTAGTCTGTATGAAAATCAAGCTCTTTTTAAGTGGAAAGTATTCCTTTCCACTGATTAACAAGATTCTATAAATATATCATAGACAAACACAAAAAAGTATTATCTTTATTTTAAACTCTTTTATCCATAAAACAAGACATAGAAAAAATTCCATGGATCACTTTGGGAATATACATAGTATCAAAATTAGGGTCCTAAAGTAGTCATTCAATGAGAAAAAAAGATTTGAGATTATCATATATGATGGTTCTCTTCTCTGCTGATAGGACCTACTGTCATGACCTTTAAATGTTCACAGAATGAAGTTCTTTCATAATTTAGGGTTATGTACTCTATTTGATATCACACTGCCTTTCCATCTAAATCTGACCTTAAGAACAATGATAGATGAACAGTTTTTATATGCAGAAATGATCATGTCACTCTAATATTTAAATGTATTCAATGGTTCCCTATTATGTACTATAGTGAGCATTTCTCACATTAGGTTTCATAGAAAACTGTCACAAAGTAGTCTAAAGACTTCTTCAAAAAATAGTTTTAAAGGTAGACAATGTATACAGCAAACCTTTCCAGTTAAGTTTCTCTTGGTAGTACAGAAATATATTTTCATTAACAGGAACTACTGGAAACCATACTTGCATGGCAACTCTGACTTAAGCAACAATGTTGGTTAACATGCCCAATAATGTAAGATAATCACATTATTGTTAGTCTATTTCATTATACTGTATATAAAATAATTAGTGTCCACTTGTATTTTATGGAGTTTGGGAGGGAGGAATAATTACATATATTTTCCTACAAATGCCTGTTATGGACAATTGAGTCAAATCAAGAAATTATAAAAGCAAAGGTGTTAATAATGAAGAAAATGATAGTGAAATAAACACTCCAAAATGCAGTTTAAGGTCTAGAATGAACTCCCTCCTTTCCTTGTCCTGATTTGTTTCATCTTAAACTCAAAAGAACATTTTTTTGGCATTAAGCCTTTCCTGACCCCCAAACTGGCTTATATTCAACTGCTTTGTATAAATCTCTATTTACTTTTTAGTTATAGTTTCTAACATTTCTATATGTATATTGACTTCCCAATTAAAATATAAGCTCCTTGAGAGGAGGAATTATTTCATTCTTTATACCAGTGCTCTGCTCTCCACAGTCTAATAATACATAGGCAAACATATGTGACTAGCACAAAGAAGGTGTCTAAAAATCCTTCTTGATTGATTGATTGATATGATCTCCAGTTTGGATATGCTTCAAGTGAGTCTGAAACAAACGTGTGTGTGTGTGTGTGTGTGTGTGTGTGTGTGTGTGTGTGTGTGTGTGTGTGTGTTTCAACAGATCTGTGACTAATCAATATGACCAATCATTTCTTTGGTCTGCCTCATTCAAATTCAACCACAAATTATCCATAGAGGATCAATCAATGCACTGCATTGGAAGCCTCTTTGTCTTTTAACATTTAGCCCTCAGTCTCCTACAAGACAAACCCCACTTCTTTTCTAATAACATAGTTTCATATGATATATTTTATGCTACTTTTGAATATATGTGATATTTTATTATAAACAACATCCATAGTGTTAACAGATTTAGAAAATAAGGATTCCACAGTTCTGATAAATTAACAAAGACATTTTCAGCAAAGAAAACCTAGTGAATGTAAAAGCAAAATCTAGATATCTCAAGATAAATGTGATGAACTAACAATTCACAATGACACAGCAATTTAAAGTTTCCACAACACCTTCATCAAAATTAATCTGTGAAATAAGAAATGTAAATATCATTATTCACATTTTTCACAAAAAGAAACTGATGTTCAGAGATGTTAAGAATCTGGTCCTTAATCACACAAGTAATGAATAGTAGAAACAAAATTGGAAATCAGATCTCCTGACTGATATCCTCTCTCCTGCACCTATGCTAACCGGAATAATTTCCAGAATTATAGTTTACATAAACAAAAGAGAAAAGGAAGTGTTGGAAAACATTTTACAAGATTAAACCTTTCTAATATTGTTTCCAATTCTGTCAAACACTAATAGTCATATCCTTACTAAGTTAAGTGCAATATTTTTATAATATTGTATTAAATATGAAATTGATCTGAAAATGTTTGTGTTTTTAACATCAACCTGAGTAATTTGGTACCATAAATAACAGGCATTTAAGTCATCATTTTAAAATTTTTACAAGAGATCAAAGTTTTGCTTAATAAGGGGATTCCATTGTTAAGTTTGAGAACCACTGACAAACTCAATTAAGTACAAACTCCTTAAACTTGTATTCAATGTCGCTGCAGTCTAACCCTCCCCACCCTTACCTTTCCAGTCTTTTCCCACTCTGACCTCCAAAATCACTGTTCTTTAGCTACATTGTACTATTTGCTGCCATTTGCACACATCCTAAGCTTTATTCACAATGTAACAGTTTCTGCCTCTGTTATGGTAAAGGAAACAGTAAAGAATACTGTTTCCACCAAGACTCCATTTTTTAAAAGTCTGACCCATCCCTCCAAGTAAAACTCACCCTCACCCCCCTCCTTGAAGGCTTCACTGATTGACTAATAAAAGACTCTTACCTTTTATATCACTTTAAACCTATCCTGAATTCTATTCTTTTATTGTAAAAACATTTTAGAACATGTTCTATTCTTTGCTCTAGTTGTATACTTACTGTTCAGTACTGCATATTTAAGTATGTGCCATATTCCCTTGCTAGAATGTAAGCTTCAAAAGGAGAGGGAAACAATTTCATTATTTGTGTATCTTCCTTCCCCCACCCATATGTTTTGTGTAGTGCTTTGTACATAATGAAACTTTAATAAATGGTTGTTAAATATATGAATGAAAAGATTACCAACTTCCTTAATTATCTACATGAAAAGATTACCAACTTGCTTAAATATCTACTTGCTTTCTGAAACTGAACTAAAGATATGAAAAATCCCTGATTTGCATTCTAATGATAAAGATGTTATTGACCTTTTTGTGTGAGAACCCTATCACTGTTTGTTGACTTCATAACTAACTAACTGATAACAAGAAGATTTTTAACTACTTGGTATGTCCATAAAAGATTGTTTATAGTGCTAAGTAAGCAACTAAGAGTCTCTAGGCTCTCTGAAAATGTTTTTATAATATAATTTATAATAGGTAGAAATTGTGATAAAGGATGGAAAGGTTTGCAAATTGCAAACTAAGTGTGCAATGGACTAAGTGTGCAAATTGAAGTTTTAATAAATTAAAACAACTGCAGCTCTTACCAGGTGGGACTGATCTGAAGCCAGAATAAGCTAAAAAGAAACATTTGCTTCTTTTCCTGTCTTAGCCATATCAGTGGTTTTTCTAAAAAAAAATTTTTTTTGAGGAATTTGGACTTGGATCAGTGATGACAGGATTTTATTTTCATTTTAGAAGCAATGCCTATTTAAAAAAATTTAACAGTAAGAACAAAAGTTCTTTATTGATTATTTAATCTAAAACACATGTCTTCATTGTTTTAACTACAGCTTGCATTAGAAACTATCTAGAACATAAGTACAATTTCAACAATCATTTATTGTCTTCTATGGAACTTGAAAACTTCATAAACCCCCCAAATACTTTAAAGATATAGTGTGATAACCCCATAATCTGGGTACAAATGAACTACAGTAGAATTGTGTCCAATATAAGGAAAGTAAATTCCGAAAAATAGTGCTTTATTTTTGTTTTCCATTTATGTGTGTGCTTAGATAACTTTATATGAGGTGCTAGTTTATTTAAAACACAAAATTATAATCTGGTGCATACTGTAGTATCCTATATAAATTTTGTCATAATAATAGAGTAATAAAAACACTCTAGATAGTACCATCAGCAAGTGAAAAAATATGTAACCTGTCCTGTTTCTTCCAGAAAATTCCTCAGACTCTGATACATTAACTAGCATACAGCAGCTAATAACTTCAAAAGGGTCCATCTTAACTTGGAAACATTGGAGCTAGAATCAAAGCAAAAAGTCCAGAAGTTAAAGACAAGATATTAATTTGGAGGAAACTTGTGTTTCTGAAAATGCTTCTGACTGATATAAATTGGCCTCTTATACACAAGCAAGGGTAGGGAAGCCATTGTTTCTTACTTGATAGTAGTTCCCTAAAATTTCCATTATATTAATGAACCTTATACTAGCCTTTTGGTATGTGTTTTGTTTTATTTTTAATAGCATCATTTACATTCTCAGGTCCATAAATTTAGAGCTAGAAAGGACTTTAGATGTGATCAAGTAAAACCCTTGCGTTTTACATATAAAGAAACTGAATTTATGAAAAGTTAGAGGATTTTGCCTAAGGTCATATAACTACTGGAGGTAGGAGTTGAACTCAGATCTTATGAACTTGAATTCCATCTACATCTGCCTGGGGTGGGGGGGTCACTAAGTCATGAAATTTCATTAAAAACATAATACCTCAAGGAAATAGTCATGAGAATAATAAAGATGGCTAATATTAATAATAATGATGAAGATGATGGTATCTTAGAACCTTAAAAAAAAGCAGTGCTTTCCAAGTAACAAGGCCTAACACATTTAGATTTTTGCAAATGGTCCTAAAGAACTATCATAAAAAACAATGACTGAGGATGTAGCTCAAGTAGTATCAATAAGTCTGAGAATAATTATTCCAAGAGCTATTTTCTTATGCTAAGTTAAAAGAGAGTTCTTCAAATCCATTTGGTTTTCAGCTCTCCTTTAAAATTCTTTCTGGAGTTTCACTAACACTTGAAAGCAGTAAAGAATCCAAAATCTTTACCAGAATCCTTGCTACAGGTTGCAGTAAATAAAAATCAAGTAGCCAGTTCTAATAGTTCCTTTGGAACAAAATATTTTGAGGCATAAATGAATAAATATTTCTAAATTGAAAGTGAAAGAATTTCTATCATGTAGATCTACTGTGGGTAGAATAGAGGTGAAGTTATACTTAATATAGAAATCACATTTGTAAAATGTATCATACAAGCATCTTGTACAAAATATGATATTTAGTGCCCAAAAGACATCAGAAATATGTGGCCTGCAGTCCTTGGCCATCTTCTAAGTGTCATCTGAAGAAAGTCAGAATAGCTATAAATTATTTTCCTTTGGTAAAAAGCATCTCTACCAAAAACCTTCAAGGGGTAATTGCAAATACTTTTCCCCTCTCTTGGCTCTTCCACTTCTACCCCAAAAAAAGTTAATCCCTAGATATAAAACCCAAACTGTGCAAACTTTTCAACTAACTCAGTTCATAGACCTGTATTCAAGTAAAATAACATCCACAATTTTAACATCCTAAATAGAGCTTGAATAGCATAACATTAAAAATAAAATGGCAATGTGGGAATTTGTTTAGCTGGACTATATTAGGCTTGTGGTGAGTTGTTTGTTTGTTTGTTTGTTTTTAATTCCTTATTAAGGGGTCAGTGAAAGTAAGAGATAACATGATTTTTTAAAAATACAAGAAGAGGAAAAGTATATAATTAAGTAAGAAAGATAGGGTGGATGTGGACAGGTTGTGTAGGACTTTAAAACCAATCAGTTTAATTGTTGATCCTAGAGTCACTAAAGAACCACTGGAGCACACTGATTAGGGGAATAAAATAGTCAGATCTCTGCTTATGGAAAACCACTTTGATAGCTATGCTACTATCCCCATTTTAGAGATGAAGAAAAAGGTGGAGAGATGGTGGGATGAGTGGTTTGTTACAGACTGTACAGTGAATGGAGCTGGGAAGGATTCTTAAAACATTTCCTATATTAATTTACTTTTTATGTAAATATTTTATATATGAATTTAGATTTTAATAGACACATAAACAGATATTGTGAATAGTGACTATGTTGTTAAGATTGATGTGACTAAAGAAATATTGCAATTTATACAATAGTAACATATTTCTTGAATATGATAGTTGTCATATATTTCAAACTCTATGTATTTGCAGTATATGCTGTTAAATTTCAAGTAGCTTGTAAAATATTGCCTAAGGATTAAAATAATTAGAGTGAAGCAAAACTAAATACTGAAAGCAATGTTGAATAGTCATAGAAACTATCATATGCTAAAAATAAAATTTATTTCTCATATTATTTTAAAGCATTTGACATTTAGTTTTATTATTTATTTTATATGTTCATTTTCTTCTTTTAAAAAAAAAACCTTACCTTCTGTCCTAGAATTGTTACTAAGTATTCATTGGTTCCAAGGCAGAAGAGCAGAAAAGGCTAGGCAGTGGAGGTTAAGTGATTTGCCCAAGGTCACATAGTTAGGAAGTGTCTAAGGTCAAATTTGAACTCAGAACATCTGTTTCCAGGCCTGGCTCTCTATCCATTAAGCCACCTAGCTGCCCCCTAATATGCTCATTTTCAATCCCCTCTTGTAGCCTCAGTAGATAATGTCCCAGATGACATACATAATAAGGTAAAATTCTAAATTTCCTGTATCCCCATTTTTTCTTCTTAGAACTGACTTGAATGACATGAATGCTTTGCTTTTTTTTGTAAATAAAGTCAGTTTTTTCAAAATATCATTCGTATTTCAGAAAAAAAAAATTTTGGAGTGAAGAAAATTTGTTCCTACATTTGTGATATTTTCAGTATATTTGTTAAATATTAAGATGAGGTGCATATTCTAAATATACACTAGACCTTTTGGATGCAATGAAATGTTGTCTCAGTTTCTTTCTCTGTAAAAATGAAGCAGTTGAATTAGATTAGGGATTTTATCTTTTTGCATGTTTTTGACTTCTTTAGCAATCAGAGGAATTTTTTAAAATTCATAAAATAAACATGCAAAAGAAGCCAATCTCATTTAAAAGCATTATAAATTTTTTAAAGTTCACAAACCCCAGGCTAAACATTGGACTTGTTATTCAGTCTTATCTAACTCTTTGTGACTTCATTTGGAGTTTTCCTACTAGATTGGTTTGCCATTTTCTTATCTAGTTTATTTTACAGATGAGAAAACTAAGGGAAATAGAGTGAGCTAATAAGAGTCAGGAAGAGTTCCTGACACCTGATCCAGCATTCTATTCATTCCACTGGTTATCCCCTCAGCACCCCTCACCCTATTGCCCCCCCAAAACTGGACTAGATGATCTCTAAAGTTGATTTGAGCTACAGATTATGTGAAAGAAGATATGTTTATAATATATTCCTATCAGCATATTCATAACTGTCACATAAGAAAAGGACAAGCCTAAAAACTTTATCTCAGTTGGAAAGGGGAAGTTAATAAAGGCAGAAGTTAGAACAAGAAGTTTAAGCTATAGTACTAGTTCTGGTCACTGTTTTCCTTACCAGGGAATAGCAATTGAGCTGAATGAATACAAGTAGGCATAAATTTAGTAGACTGTCTGAGATGTAGAATTTCACTATTACAGATTTTAAACTAACATTATCCCTTTTAGGATAATTGAATGGGCCAAAAGCTGGATGTAATTTAGGAAATCACAAAGACAGATGTCAGTCTTTATCTGTACAATATGTTGTATGTAATGCCATGTCTATGTGAACATCTTTTAAAAATATATAAATATACATATACATATAATTCAGTGATAAAGTCAAAACCACAATGTAGATTTTTCACCTACAAGCATAATACAATAATTATTTTGTACAACCCAGTAGACTGCGAGTTCCTTATAAGCAAGGATTTTTTTTTTGCCTTTCTTTGTATATCCTCCAAAAGCACATGAATTGACACATAGGAATAAAAATTTAATAAATCTTGCTTACTTGACTTTTATCAATAGTCCACCAATGCTTCTAGACAAAACAGTCATAATTTTCTGTATTTTGTCAATATCTGTATGGTTATGTTATATAGCCAGACATTGAATGGTAGGTAGGTGGCTATTTCCTATTCCCTCAACCCCTCAGATTATTTTTTAAAGATTTGCATTTCTTCCTGAAAATTTCTTCTGAAATTTGAAGTTTTCCTGTAAACATATTAGGAATGGTTTGCCATTTTGTTCTCTAGCTCATTTTAAAGAAGAGAAAACTGGGACAAAATGGGTCAAGTCAATTGCCCAGGGTCAGACAGATAGTGTGAGGCTTTTAAAAGCCAACCAGAGAAATGTTAATTTGAGAAAAATTCATAAATTACATGTTGATCAGATGAACCATTCAGAAATTCTAATCAGAGGTCCTGTTAACCAAATATCCAACTTCTCCATGGCACAGTGAGTTCATACAGATTATAGAAACTATGTTTCCATTCCTTTAAAGGATAAAATTCACTTTAACCTTGCTGTGAAATGGTTCTCTTAAATCTAATACTCATTATTAAGACACTTCATCCTGGGGAAATGGAAGTTGAAAAAAACAGTTGTTTGACTGAGATTCCTATATACAGTACTTGTTTCCAACTTCAAGGCTACAATTGTCTTTCAAAGCAATACATCTTCTGATACAGTAGGTTCTTACTAAAAGGAAATCCTTGATTCCCCCAAGACATTAGGGAAGTGGTACTATGAGTTGAGGCTAAGAGGAATATGTATCATTTACAAGAGCCTCAAATTTGATGAGCAAAAGAACTAGTTGTTTTTTTTAAGCTCATCTTAGTTTTTAACACAGAGGATCCATGAACCATCATGAGATACATTGATAGATTTTAGGGTATCTATGAACTTGGATGAAAAAAAAAAATCTATATGTTTAACAACCTCTAACTGAAATGTGTCATTTCCTTTATAATCAATGTAGACAACAAAACATGATTCCTAGAAGAGATCCATCAGAAGGATCATTCACCATGATCAAGTAGGATTTATACCAGGGATGCAGGGCTGATTCAACATTAGGAAAACCATCCACATAATTGACCACATCAACAAGCAAACCAGCAAGAACCACATGATTATCTCAATAGACGCAGAAAAAGCATTTGATAAAATACAACACCCATTCCTATTAAAAACACTAGAAAGCATAGGAATAGAAGGGTCATTCCTAAAAATAATAAACAGTATATATCTAAAACCATCAGCTAATATCATCTGCAATGGGGATAAACTAGATGCATTCCCAATAAGATCAGGAGTGAAACAAGGATGCCCATTATCACCTCTACTATTTGACATTGTACTAGAAACACTAGCAGTAGCAATTAGAGAAGAAAAAGAAATTGAAGGCATCAAAATAGGCAAGAAGGAGACCAAGTTATCACTCTTTGCAGATGACATGATGGTCTACTTAAAGAATCCTAGAGATTCAACCAAAAAGCTAATTGAAATAATCAACAACTTTAGCAAAGTTGCAGGATACAAAATAAACCCACATAAATCATCAGCTTTTCTATATATCTCCAACACAGCTCAGCAGCAAGAACTAGAAAGAGAAATCCCATTCAAAATCACCTTAGACAAAATAAAATACCTAGGAATCTACCTCCTGAGACAAACACAGGAACTATATGAACACAACTACAAAACACTCTCCACACAACTAAAACTAGACTTGAGCAATTGGAAAAACATTAACTGCTCATGGATAGGACGAGCCAATATAATAAAAATGACCATCCTACCCAAACTTATTTATCTATTTAGTGCCATACTCATTGAACTACCAAAATACTTCTTCACTGATTTAGAAAAAACCATAACAAAGTTCATTTGGAAGAACAAAAGATCAAGGATATCCAGGGAAATAATGAAAAAAAAAAACACATATGATGGGGGCCTTGCAGTCCCTGACCTTAAACTATATTACAAAGCAGCAGTCATCAAAACAATTTGGTACTGGCTAAGAAACAGAAAGGAAGATCAGTGGAATAGACTGGGGGAAAGCGACCTCAGCAAGACAGTATACGATAAACCCAAAGATCCCAGCTTTTGGGACAAAAATCCACTATTCGATAAAAACTGCTGGGAAAATTGGAAGGCAGTGTGGGAGAGATTAGGAATAGATCAACACCTCACACCCTACACCAAGATAAATTCAAAATGGGTGAGTGACTTAAACATAAAGAAGGAAACCATAAGTAAATTGGGTAAACACAGAATAGTATACATGTCAGACCTTTGGGAGGGGAAAGGCTTTAAAACCAAGCAAGACATAGAAAGAATCACAAAATGTAAAATAAATAATTTTGACTACATCAAACTAAAAAGCTTTTGTACAAACAAAACCAATGTAACTAAAATCAGAAGGGAAACAACAAATTGGGGAAAAAATCTTCATAGAAACCTCTGACAAAGGTTTAATTACTCATATTTATAAAGAGCTAAAACAATTGTACAAAAAATCAAGCCATTCTCCAATTGATAAATGGGCAAGGGACATGGATAGGCAGTTCTCAGCTAAAGAAATCAAAACTATTAATAAGCACATGAAGAAGTGTTCTAAATCTCTTATAATCAGAGAGATGCAAATAAAAACAACTCTGAGGTATAACCTCACACCTAGCAGATTGGCTAACATAACAGCAAAGGAAAGTAATGAATGCTGGAAGGGATGTGGCAAAGTAGGGACATTAATTCATTGCTGGTGGAGTTGTGAACTGATCCAACCATTCTGGAGGGCAATTTGGAACTATGCCCAAAGGGCGACAAAAGAATATCTACTCTTTGATCCAGTCATAGCACTGCTGGGTCTGTACCCCAAAGAGATAATGGACAAAAAGACTTGTACAAAAATATTCATAGCTGTGCTCTTTGTGGTGGCCAAAAACTGGAAAACGAGGGGATGCCCATCAATTGGGGAATGGCTGAGCAAATTGTGGTATATGTTGGTGATGGAATACTATTGTGCTAAAAGGAATAATAAAGTGGAGGAGTTCCATGGAGACTGGAACAACCTCCAGGAAGTGATGGAGAGCGAGAGGAGCAGAACCAGGAGAACATTGTACACAGAGACTAATACACTGTGGTATGATCGAACATAATGGACTTCTCCATTAGTGGCAGTGTAATGTCCCTGAACAACTTGCAGGGATCTAGGAGAAAAAAAACACTATTCATAAGCAAAGGATAAACTATGGGAGTGGAAACACCGAGGAAAAGCAACTGCCTGAATACAGTGGTTGAGGGGACATGACAGAGGAGAGACTCTAAATGAACACTCTAATACAAATATTATTAACATAGCAATGGGTTCAAATCAAGAAAACATGTAATGCCCAGTGGATTTACGCATCGGCTATGGGGGGTAGGGGGGAGGAAAAGAAAATGATCTATGTCTTTAATGAATAATGCTTGGAAATGATCAAATAAAATAAAATAAATGTGACCTGAAAAAAAAAGAAGAAGAAGAGATCCATAGGCTTCATCAAACACCCAGTGGAATCAACAACTTAAAAGGCTAAAAACCTCCTCTCCCTTCCTCAGTGTTACAAATTCAGACACACATATCTGTTCCACTATCATACTCTTATGGAGATTTTCCTGTGTTTTTTTTTTTTTTGGAATGAGAGTAAAGTCAGGAATTGCTTAATTATTTAACTCTTAAGTTCTTTGGAACCAGCTTCTGTCTGCACCACTTTATTGAATCTACCCTTTCCAAAACTGCTCATGGCCTTTTTGATAAATCCAGTGTTTTTTTTTTCCCCGTCCTTATCCTCCTTGATCATACTGTGTCATTGAGCTCTGTGAATTACTCACCTTTATCCAGAGTTGAAGTCTTCTGTTTCCAATTGCCTAACAAGCAATTCCATGTAGATGTCCAAAACAACTCATCATATTCTCATCAAAACCTGCCCCTAACCCAAACTTAAATATGGCTTTTGAAGGAACCACCATCTTTCAGATACCCAGACTTAGAATATCGCTCTTTTGGGTCTCCATCTATCTTTAATCAGTTAGTAGTATCCCATCAGTCCTCCTTTTACAAACTCTTACATCTCTCTCTCTCAGCTTCTGCTAGAACTATCTTTTAAGGCCTCATCTATTCTTGTAAATCTATTCTTACCTAGATATATCTCCTCTACATATTAGATAATCTCCTCTAAACTGTAAGCCTCCAGTCTTTCTTCTCTACTCTATTCTTCACCCTTTTTACACAAGGGAAGCATGTTATATTTGCTGGAGGCAGAGTCAAAAAGAAGAGCTGGGTTGTCCCTTAACATTCGTGCTATAAAATGGAGATGATAATACTGCACAAAATTGTTGTGAAGCTCAAGTTAGCTAAAATATGTAAGATGCTTTGAAAAATTTAGATATTTTAGATAGTCTATTATTATTAGGAAAGTAACTTTCCTAATGTACCACTCTGGTTAGTACATCCCTTTACAGAAAACCTGCCAAAATATTTATTAGTATAGAAGGTAAGGGAGTGGATGTTATAAAATTTTGTGTATCTTTATTTCTCCTAGAACCTAATAGTTAGCCTAGTGTTAACAAATATTTATTTGAATCAAATCTATGAAGTGATCACTATGAACTAAGTCTAATTGATTAGTGGTAGTTTTAAATGGCATTTCCTAAAATGATATTTCTAAAAGAAATTAGCTTTATTCTTCTTGGTCCAAAGGACAGAAAGTAAGGCAAAGTGGGGTTCTGGAGATAGATTTTGGTCCATTATAAAGAAAAATTGTCAATAATTAGAAATATCCAAAAATAGAAGAAACTGTCTTAGGAGAATGAGGTTCCTCTCACTGGAAGTTCTCAGGGATAGAAAGACAGCATAGCAGATTAAGCCCTGGGCCCAGAATAAAAAAGACTTGAATTCAAATGTTCCCTCAAACACCTACTATCTGTACAACCCTTAGCAAGTAAGAAATTTCAAAAAAAAGTTTTTAAAATATCAGTGGATGCATAATTAATTATCAAAGGAACAGGAGGGATGTTTGAGGTACAATTTTAGCCTTCTAATATGTCCTGTAGGATAGCAAAGCTCTCTCACAAAGTGTTCCTTGTGCTACTGTTAACTTACAAAATTCTACCATTAATAAGCATTAAAATGCAATTAATGCATATCTCTTTATATATAGTATTTATACTATATGTATATAATAGAATCTGAAATATTATTTTTGTATTCACAGATGAAAGTAATATTTGACTATAAATTATACTCCCACAATAGACTGTATATATGAGATGAAATTGAATCAATTTTATTTTAATTTTCCTCCCACACATTTATTTCAAACCAGAAGTGTTGTTTACTGAAAGTGCTTCACAGTATTTTTCTGTATATTATACTTTCAAACTGCAAGCTAACACATAGTTGAGGCTACCACATACTGAGATCAAAATCAAACTACTTTTGTCTTGTGTGGCAGTCTTTTCAAGGCATTGTACATAATATATATATATATATATATATATATATATATATATATATATATATATATATATATATATGAGAGAGAGAGAGAGATGTAGATCTATGCATATGTATGTGCAATGCCTATATATACAAGTATATAAGTAAGTACTTATAAGTATTATGAATTCATATATACACATTTTATTCGGCTCAATGCTTTGTATGTAAAACTATTAATGGAAAAATGTAAATTTACATAATGAACTCTAAACTAGTTCTACTACTATAGTATCTTAATGATAATGCCTTTGAATAAATAGAGTACAAGATAACTCTGCATGGTACAGGGAGAGTACATGTCATATATATATATATATATATATATATATATATAATTTGCCAATACTCATTTATGAAAGCTGATCATTTTAGTTATTTTTCCATTTTAGTTATTTGTTTTTCCTTTTTATATATTTTCACTCATTTTAGAACAGTGAACTTCATAAAATGCTTCTAAAGTTGCAATATCTCAAAAGAAACTTTCTTTCACCTATGGTATTCGTTTTTCACACATTGTTATACCTCCTCACCTCTTACCTTGCCATCACATTTCCTAACCTTCCCTCTCAGATTAACACTTCCTTGTGCCACAGAAGAACAACTGAACTTGGACATATCAATACACACTATCCTATCCATGTACCCACTCCCTTTCACAATGAAGAATACCTTTGTCATTTCATTTGCTTCTTTTTGGACTTTCATTTTTTTTCCTATCATGTGAGTATAACTTCCTGTAACTTCATTTACACTGTAGTCGTCAGTTATGTTCTGTTCTATTATTTCTGCTTATTTAACTCTGAATCAATTCACACTAATCTTCCCAAGTTTTTCTGAATTCCTCATATTTCATCAACTCTTGTTTCACAATTATATTTCACTGCATTAACACACCAGTTTATTAGTTTCCTGAAGCTTCCCAGTTTATGAGCCTGTACTTTGTCTTAAAGATGTTTAAAAAATACCACAGAAATGCAGTTTAGTGAACAAGCAACTCAATTTCCAAGAATTGAAACTGAAGGCTTTTCTTTATGCATTCAAAATATCTATCATCCATCTTAACTTTCTTCCAGCCACTGCCCTAGTTTAGACCTTGATTTGGTATAATAGTTCCTTGTGTCTGTTTCCCTTCCAATAATCCTATACATTGCTGCCAAATTGGTTTTCCTAATACAAAAACTCAACTCAAAACCTTTTCAAGTAGGTCAAGAACCTTCAGTAGCTCCCTAATGCCTACCACATTCTAACTTTTATTTTACCATTCTCTCGAATTACTTGTAGTGTATGGGAAAGAGTAATGCACTAATAATGATTAGGCTTGCATTCTAGACATGATAAAGTTATACAGGTTACAAATGTGAGGCCTTTGTTTCCTCTTCTATAAAATAAGGGGTTTGGACTGGATGATCTTTAAGGCCCATTCAAGCTCTGTGATTCAAGTACATTTTGCTTCAGAAGATTGTCTCATTTAGCATTTCCTGAATGCTTCTACAGTTTGCTCTCATCTTGACTCAGAAGCCTTTCCCTAGTCCTGGAATGTTCTTTCCACTTCCCTCAGCACTATATGTTGTCATACCACCACCCTTTACTTTAGTGGCTTTACTTTACTAACTCAACTGTTAACTCTCTTCCATGAAGCTTGGTTTCATTCTTCCCCCTCCTTTACCTCAGCTGAAAGCAACATCTCTCCCTAAAGCTCAAAGTACTTTCTTTATAGTCACCTCTTATACTTATATTATAGCAGCAAATATGTTTTCAGGAAAGGGCTGAGTTTTATTTATCTTTGTGTGTCCCTAGCACCCAGACCAGGGGGGATTAGCAGGGGAGATGGTATGTAAAAGGAGGATAAATTGGAAATAACCAGCAGAAGGAAGGCACTAGAATTAAGGAATGAATAAGGCTGATTAGAATGATGAAGGTGAGAGTATGAGACAGGGAGGAGCAGGTATATTGGATAGAGCAGGAGACTCTTTAGACACTTATCCAAGTTGTTTAACCTTCAGTCTCCTTTGGTTAAAAAAATATTACAAAAATAGTAACTACCTCACAGGGGGTGTGAAGATAAATAATAGATGTAAAGTATTTTGTAAATCTTTAAATTCCAATATTATTAATACTTTTATTGACTCCATTTGATGAGTCGCTTAATCTGTGTTCTAAAGAATGTGGACAATCCCTGAAATTCTGCACATTGCATCCAAGCCCCTCCATTATTTATCCATATTCTCCTAGAAATATTTTACATAAATTGTGCCCCATATCATGAGGGAGTAAGGGGAAGCAAGGAAGACATCCTCTAGGTCTTTTAACATTGTGTAGGATTTAGTTAGTGGGAAAGAGAAGGTATGTCTACAGTGGTAATTATCCTAAAATGGTCATCTATGAAGAACCAGAACTATTGAAACCAGCTATTTTCTAGGACAGTGTACTGCTCATTGAGAAAACCTTGACTTTACAGGCATGTATAATAACCAATAACCAATGTAGAAGAAACATTGCCATACATAATGAATAAACTTTTTTTAAAAAACAGATCTTGTAAGTAGATTTGGTTTAAAAGCATTTTTGGCATTTTGTCCTGAATTTGTCATCTATGTTATAATGTTGAGAACTTTAAGTTTATGTTAGGTCCAATGTGGAAGAAAGGAAAGAAATAAATTGAAACAAAAAAAATCTTCACTGAAACTTGAATATTGTGCTACCACAGAAAATATTTATTAGTTATTATTCTTCATAAGGTATTATATGGCACTGTAGTTTAAAATTTATGCTGTTGGAATTTGTGTATCCAATTATTGTTTTTCTAGGGAGTATAGGCTCCTTTGGGTGAGATTGTTCATTCTACATTTTTATCCAGTTAGTTATAATGTTTTAAATGTGACTAAACTGACCATAAAGTACTAGCCAAGACTGCCAAATTTGCAATGTAGCATTCTTCATTGATTAGTGTTTCCCTAAAGAACCTCTAAATACACTGACCATGGCTAGAAAAATGATAAAACCAAATCAGATTGTTTTTTCATTCAGTCACAGTATTATATCCAGTGTAGCAGGAAATGGTTTTGCATGACAGTACACATGTAAATGTCATTGCATATGTCATTTATGGTGTATAAGGCTGTTATGCAAGATTCACAATGATCACATTGGGAAAAAAACTGTCGCTATTACACTAAATAAAACGTGCTTAGTAAAGATTGCAAGCAATTTTTTTCTAGACATATAATGGCATGGTAAGAGTACAAAACAAAACTACCAGAAACAAACCATTTCTCAAGCAGTAATATCTACAGGACAAGTGATCTAAATTGCTGGAACAAGGAGAGTTCATCACTGCCCTGCAAAAGACTTGAAATATAACCCAAAGGCAAGTGAAATAGGGAATCCAAGCTTTGAAATAACAGCAACAAATTTACCTACAGACAGAAGATGCATGGAAGCAATAAACGAATTATACAAGGCTTACACATGCAATCTGATTATTCTGACCAAAGTGTTAATTGGATCCTAACTGCCAGATCTGATATCTGTAGTCTTGTAGTGGGAAACCTTTCAAAGTGATGAACTGTAATTCACTGAGCTGCTTGAAGCACTTGTAATTTACTGCATGTCATGCTATGAAGAGCCTGACCTAATGGACTTTACATTACCTGTAATGCTAGAAACCTTTCAGTGAAACTAGTTGGTAAAAAGTAATAGTGGAAGTCTATTGAGACAGTGAACAAAACTACATCTTAAACTCAGCTTTGAAACCTTACCAAAAAATCAGTTATTAAACAAAACCCGTGCAGTTATGGAAAAATTAGATATTCTGCCAGTATAATTTATAGAGGAGAGATATCTTGTTATATAAAAATGAAATAGGGGTAAAACCTGAGGTCATTTTGAAATCTGATAAATTTAACAGCATAAATAAAATTCAGGATAGATTAAGTTTACTTTTCTAAACTTATTTTTAAGCTGCAAATAAAATTAACTTAGGATCAGAAGGACAGTGGTTGAATGGGGAAAAATCTTTTTAGCAAATTTCTTTGATAAATATTTGGTGTTCAAGATAGAGAAATAAATAAAAATAAGTGGTCAAAAGATATGAACAAACAATTCTCAAAAGAATAGCAAAGTATTCACAATCATCTGAAAGAATGCACCAAGTCATAATAGTAAAAGAAATTAAAATCAAAAAACCCTAATGTTTCATTTCATAACCTAAATATTGGTTTTAAAAAATGCAACAGTGTTTGAAGGATTTTGGAATGATTGGCAAACTAATACATTGTTGGTGGAGTTGTGAAATGATACAACCATTTTGGAAAGCAACTTGAATTTTTTCAAATAAAGTGATCAAATTTCCATTCACCTTTCAACTAAACATTCCATTGCTGAGCTTATGACCCAAGGAAACTGTTGAACAGAGCAAGTCCCAATATATTCCAAAATATTTTATAGAAGTAAAAATACGTATTTTTGCAATAGTTAAAAATTGAAAATAAAGTAGATGCTCATCAATTTGAGAATGACCCAACAAATTAAGATACCTGGATATAATAGAATGCTACTATGCTAGGAGAAGTAATAAATAATAGCTAATGATAATAATAATTAACATGTATATAGCACTATGTCA
>NC_077231.1:181531665-181559165 GCF_027887165.1 Monodelphis domestica
AATACATAAGAACACTAAACTTGAGGGGTGTTAAAAACAGTCTAAAAAAGCCCTAACAAAACAAAGCTGGTTTAAAGTTGGGGAAATCCTCCTACCTTCTCCCACCTCTCACATTCCCTATTGCTTTGCTGAAGGGAACTAGACGCCATTAGCTTTAGAAATGCCAAGGGATGGGGAAAAGAAAATTTAGTGAATTAAGTTGACTTTTTCTTTCCCAATGCTTCCTGATTTCTGTTGCTAGAAAATATGATCCACTAGTATACCCACTTACTTTCTAGATGTGTTTACCTATAAGCCTGGCAGAGTCGAGGCATTTTTTTTTTAAAAACTCTTAACTTCTGCTTTTGAATCAATACTAAGTGTCGGTTCCACGGCAGAAGAGTGGTATGGACTAGTCATTTAGGATTAAGTGACTTACCCAGGGTCACACAGCTAGGAAGTGTCTGAGTTCAAATTTGAATGCAAGATCTACTTCGACAGACCTGTCTATCTACTGAGCTACCTAGCTGCCCCTCCGGTATCATTAAGCACTTACTGTGTGCCTGGCACAAATATAATCAAATTGAAAATGACTTCTCCACAAATATTCCATTAACACTTTAGGGAATTTTCCTTTATATATGTTGAATTATTTGCCTTCCAGTTGCTTATGCACTTGTCTTATGTTCCCTATCTCCTTAATGAATCAGAGACATGTTTTACTCATCCCCTAGCACCTGACAGTCCCCTAAACAAAAGTGGTCCTTTGGGACACTTTATTCCCAGTGCTTTGCTTTTTAACTTTGTATTTTTAAATTGAAATGAACTAAATTAAATTCTATTTGATAGCTATTCAGTAAGTTCATTACATATACTCAAACTAAAACCATATAAGCATGTTGTGTGTTGTATTACACTACCATGATATAAATTTCAGATGTTATATCTTAATAAAACCAAATCATATCCATGTTCATTACTGAAAGTGAATTAAAATAATTTCATTAAGCAGTTCAGATATTTCCTGGGAAGATATTTCCTTAAGAAGCAAAATAATGGAGAACAAGGATCTCAAAGTATAAGAAAACAAATATTAAAAAATTATATTAACATGAAATCTGGAGAAAGATAAACATTTATTATGATTTTTAAAAAAGGCAATACAATATATAGCACAATGGATTTCTGGCACATATGTCTATTTCTTTCTCTTTTTTTTTAAACCCTTACCTTCCATCTTGGAATCGATACTATGTATTAGTTCCAAGGCAGAAGAGTGGTAAGTGCTAGGCAACGGCGGTGAAGGGACTTGCCCAGGATCACACAGCTGGGAAGTGTCTGAGGCCAGATTTGAACCTAGGACTCTAGACTTGGCTCTCAATCCACTGAACTACCCAACTACCCCCACATATGTCTATTTTTGAGATTCGGTGCCTCTTTGTATTTTGGCTAACATTTTCAAATTTAATTTTGCTAAATTTACCATCATTGGTATGTGGTTTTTTTTAATGCATTTGGTTTATGTCCTTTTATATCTATCCATGAATTTCTCTGCATGGTGATCATGTAGTACACAACAAAAACAATGTCATTGTCACACAAGTAAAGAAAAAGAAGTGAATTTTTGCACTTTCTAAAAGTAGAATAATTTGGTACTTGGAAAAGTATATTCTCCGAAACAGTAGAACAATCTGAGGGGTGGAAAAAATGTGAAATTTATCAATGCAGGAAATATATATTGTGTTAAAGTAAATTAGAACTATTCAGGGGATCTCAAAATGCTTTGTTTACTATGGGTGAATTGAAAACTTAAATATTTATCAAAGAAAAAAAAGCTCAACTCCATCTTTCAGTCTGATTAAATTAGTTCTTTTCCAATCATATCTTACTCATGGAGCTATGTTTAATAAGTTTTTGTTCACTCTTTCACTTCAACAATAGTTTTAGATAGATAGCCCCCAGAGGACAGGGGTTCAGGGGCAGTCTGCTTAACCACAGGACCTTAGTAGCGCTTAGTAAATACTATTTTCTGATAGTGATAATAATTATCTTTGCCTTGGAATTGAAAGTAGAAACTGGGAGATATTATTTTTTAGCAATTAATCTATTTAAGAAAATATCCAATAACAAGAGCAGTCAGAATCCTAAGGAAAGAGAAATGTAATGTTGAATGCCAACCTAATTTTCAAGCATCTTATCCTATTATCACCAAGATTTACATTACACCATATGCCGAAGTTGTAATGAGCCTATGAGCTGGTGTTATATTATGACAGGATTATGTTTATAAAATATTCATCCCAAAGCATATTTGTTATCTACAAGATCTTTTTAAATAAATATTTTTTTTACTGGTAGTTGTAGAGATAATTAAGCAAGCCAGCACCTATCAAGTACTGAAGTATAATAAAGGAAAAGTGACAAGGGCTGTAAGGTGTTAGAAGTGTGGCAAGCTGCTTATCACATGATGGACTTTATAGGAGGTATATAAATGGATTGGCAGCCTCTTTAAAGTTTAACATGTCTGTCTTTACCTGCCCCTTCATTTCAGTTTGATTCATTGCTGTTTGGAGACAGCATGAAGTTAAATGATTGTGGGAAGGGAGGCCAAGTTTGGAGAGAAGAGAAACTTTTTCAAACTGGTTTATTCTAACCCTACAATTTAGTTGTCTGAGAACAAGCAATCCTGTAAACAAGTACTTCATTTTTAAATGACGAAAGCACTTAAGTATTACTAAGTAACAAATTCTAAGTGGAATATTGTTGTCATCTTTGTTAATTATTTTTACAGCATAAATTTCAAAATGGGTGCTTTATTAGATAATTCAAGCTGTATAATCCACCTGTGTGTCAGTTCTGCAGAATTTAGAACTAATTTTGAAAAGTAAATGACCTCTATTCAGTTATATTGTAATTCTTTTTCTTCATGTTAAGTGTAGATTTAATTAATCAGCATTTTAAGATGTCAATATTAGATAGGAAAACTTCAACTAGGAAATTAAATCTGAGGACTTTGGGAAAAGGGAAAGCTATGCACACTGAACCTTTATTCTTTTGCCCCACCCCAACTGTATTTTTTTTTTGTTACTTATATCTCCATACTTTATAGCACAAAGTGTTCAACTGTATCAGTCTGAACTGGATAAGAGTTCATTATTAAAATCTGATTATGAATCAATGATGCCTATTAATAACCCCTTTCTCTTTGCAAAAAAGTATATCTCAAGTACTTGCTACAAAGCAACGTTTATATTAATAGTTCTTATTTATAGTGAATTATTTTCTCTCAGAAAAGAAAGTAATTGCTTGTTTAAAGGTTGCAAACTTGGCAAGCTGACAAGCTGTTTGATTATGTACTAGTTAGTACAAGCAGTGCCTTCAGACAGTGCATCTGCAGTCAAACTGAAGACATACCTTGTCCCTCCACTCTCACCCTCCCTTTCTCCACTCCTTCCATCTCCTATTTCTATATCTTTCTCTGCTTATTCCTTTTCATTGTCTTTTACTCTTCCGCTGCCTTACTCTGTATCTCTCCTATTTTTTGCTTTCTCCTCTCTACTTTCTCCTTTTCTTTCCTTTCTGCACTCCCTCTCTCTTCCCTCCCTACTTGATAAAGACACTAATTTCTGGGAATTTCTTTGTGAATAGTTTTTTTTTTCATTTTTGGACAAAGTTTACTTTGATTCATTTGAAGGTTTATGTATTTCTTGGTTTAAGTTATGAATAAGATGAAAACCCAGAATATGCCCAGAGAAGCCAGAATCCTAGGATTACATTTCATTGTTTCTCTGAGAATAGCTGCACAATTATTTTCCATGTACAAATCAGTCATAAGTAACTGTGAACACTGTTGTTTTTCTATGTTTCTTTACTTAGAAAAATTAAAGAAACATATATGTCTTTAGTAGCTTGGGCACTTATTGTCTATGTAAAACATATCTTATTTCAAAGTGTTTAATCTTTAATATTTATTTCAATCATAACTTCTGAAATAGTCTCAATAGTTTTCCATTTATAACATTATGACACTTGATAAGATGATTGATTATGGAGTATTGCGAGTCCTACCATGTGATCATTTATTTTTAAATACACATTTATACTAGCCAATGTTCAAATCTCTTAAAGTAATACATAAGAGATGTGAAACATAAAGCTTGAGTCTGATGAAATCTGATGCCTCTGAAAATCGAGTGCAACAGTCCTGTGGTCTTAAAATAACAGATTCTTTCTGAAACTGGGACTTTATAGTAGCAAATATGATATTCAAATGGCAGTCCATCATTGGTGCAAAATAAAATGATGATGGATAAAAGCAATGCAGGTCAACTGAAGTCCATTTGATTGTGATCTCTCTCTTCTCTCTCTCTCTCTCTCTCTCTCTCTCTCTCTCTCTCTCTCTCTCTCTCTCTCTCTCTCTCTATTTGTGCAGGTGCCTGTGTCAGTGGCCATGATGACTCCCCAGGTGATCACCCCTCAGCAAATGCAGCAGATTCTTCAGCAGCAAGTACTGTCTCCTCAGCAGCTCCAAGCACTTCTTCAGCAGCAACAAGCAGTCATGTTACAGCAGGTAATGTGGGTTACCTGCTTTGGAGTACTAGTATGACCCTGGGCATTTTCACAAGTAGTGGTGATGGTGATGGTGATGGTATTTTTGACAACCCATCAGGACATGCTTTAGCTTTGAAAGACATAATTTTATGATATTTAAGATATAAATGTCTTATTTTAATTACCAAAGTGAGTGAAACTTGCTTTGCTTACAGTCTTTGATCCATTTAAATGTAGCATAACAGCAGAGGCAGGTATATTTTGAATGTGGAGCAAATCAATATTTAAATTTTCAAGTGCTTAGGCACGTTTGATGTGTAGACTTGCCAAAGAAAGTGTAAATAGACTTGTAGATAATTGTTGCTTTAAAATTCATAACACTTTAGCACTCCCTTTAGTCACAGAAGTGGAATGCAGTTATGAAATTTGAATTGACCAGCTTTTTACAATGAAGGAAAGATAATTCCCTGCATTTTCCTTCCCTCAAAAATATGCACAGAGCTTTAAAATGAGAAGCCTACCTTCCAGAGCATAAAGACTTGCAGCTACGCCAAGAATCCATAAAACTTGTCTTTTTTTTTTCCCTAATAAAGACACTCTCACTAATCAGGCATCATCATAGTATAGAATATAATTTCATTTGGATAGTCTATTGCATAATCCATTGTATTGGAGAAAATAATGTATTTCTCTCTCTGGAATTTCATGTATTTTAACACTGGACTATCTAACCTCTTGATCATAGGGAAAGCCATTCTTTAGTTTTAATTCGGGAGCCCTGCTAAACAGTGAAAGATTAATCTGTAACTCCCCAGTAAGAATTATATTATTTTATAGTGCCTTACTGAATTTTGATCTAATGCAGGTGGTAGAGAAAATAGTTTTTATTAGCAATAAGTATTTAAGATGTAATCATTAATGAAAGTTAGGAAAGTAATTTGGCTCTCCTACATTCTAACTAGCAAAGAGACTTTCTATATACCCTTTTGTTTGGAATATTATAGATTCTGGATTGGGAAGTTTCAGAGCTGCCTTAGGGAGAGGGGGAGGAGGAGGCAAAGGTATGTAGATTTGCTTTTTCAAATCCAGGGCATAGTCCTGTTATGTGCTGAATCTTAATGGCACCTCTACCCTATGCCAACCTAGATGAGTTTAGGAGACTGATAATACATGAAACTTTTGCCTTTATTTATTAAAGTCAAAATGGTTTATTCAGCAACAACTACAAGAGTTTTACAAGAAACAGCAAGAACAGTTACATCTTCAGCTTTTGCAGCAGCAGCAGCAGCAACAGCAGCAGCAGCAGCAGCAGCAGCAGCAGCAGCAGCAGCAGCAGCAACAGCAACAGCAGCAGCAGCAACAGCAACAGCAGCAGCAGCAGCAACAACAGCATCCGGGAAAGCAAGCAAAAGAGGTAGGGTCTGGTTATCTCATTGATGTATATAATAGTTCAGGGTTGAGAAGGGGCGTTGAGAGACAAGAATCATCTTAGATCTTCCTGTAACAAGGCTCTTGCTGTCAAAGATGCATTATTATATATTTTTCCTGAGCTTAATAACAGTGGCAGTAGAACTCTCATGCTTTCCTTTTTTGTAGCACGGGACTTGAGAGTTACAATCCAATGCTGCTGGCGTCTAATGTTCACTAATGAATCACGGCGTACAAAGAGCAAGCTGTGTGGTGGACAAAGTACTGATTATCTTGTATTCACCAAGAATCTAGGTTGGTGAGGGAACCTTATTTTTCTCCATGGTACAGCTCAGAGAGCATGCAAATTTAGCCTATTGTTGGGGGGGGAAGAAAACTGGTTGAGCACAGATTTCAAAGTCATAGGCCCTGATTAATGAACTGCTACTGTAGGTTTGGAGTGGCGAGTAGAAAGTTACAGTTTGATGTGCTCATAAATCAAACTGACAAGCGGGCTTCTCAGGCCTCGCTCGCACTTGTCAGCAAACTGCATCAAATATAAACATAATACAAACAAAACATGTTGAAGTAGTTAAATTGATCAGCAGGTATCGTAGAAGTTGTCTTCAAGCTGCCCATTATGCAAACGTACAGGAAACAGTTCTGACCTCCTGAGGCTTTGTTTCTGTTTGGATTTGTGAATAGAATTTCAGACAGCCATCAACTATGGAATAGAAATTGCTCCCTTATTTCTCGGGAGGCTTTGGGCAATCCACATGACTTGCTCCATTATGCAGTCTGTTTTCCAGTGAGCGCATCAGAAGTTTCTCTTTTCCCCAAACTAAAAAGGAAAGGTCTTCCGCAGCAGCTTGTCTTTCTCTGAAGTGTGACTGCCTTCTCCTACCCTCCTGAGTCCAAAGAACTCTGGTTTGTCTTGTAATGCCTCACAAAATTGGAAGTTTTACTTTTTGTTATAATAAGGGCACTTTTTTTTGCTTTGAACATAACTCTAGCTTTAATATATTCCAACAACAGGAAACTGAGAGCCAACAAGCCAGTGAAACGAAGGCTACATCCCAGTTTACTAATAGATCACCAGAGACCACATTCACGGACCATGCAGATCAAACTTTTTCAGTTGGAAAAACTAGGTTGCCATTGAAATCGCCACAGACTGCTGCTTGCACTTTTAGCAAAGATAAACCTGTTACTATCTGCCATGAACTGCTTATTAAAAAACAATTTTTGAAGAGAGGTTTTTTTTTTTCTGGAGCCAGGTTCCAGACTCACTATTGCCAAGCACATTTTGGGTTTCTACCACACCACAACCATTAGAAGGAAGGGCATTTCCAAACCTGGGTTCCCTGGATGTAATGAATTTGAGAACTGACTGATGAGACAATGATTTAGTAACTCACTAGAAGAGTGAAAGTAGTAGAATTCCTTTTGTTCTAGACTCTGTTTTCTAGCTCTTCATTGTGGTGGTGTATGTGTGTGTGTGTGTGTGTGTGTGTGTGTGTGTCTGTGTGTGTGTGTGTGTGTGTTTTCTAGCAACAGCAGCAACAGCAGCAGTTGGCAGCACAGCAGCTTGTCTTCCAGCAACAGCTCCTCCAGATGCAACAGCTCCAGCAGCAGCAACATCTGCTGAATCTCCAGCGTCAGGGACTCATTTCCATCCCACCTGGCCAGTCTGCTCTTCCTGTCCAGTCTCTGCCACAAGGTACATACATCTGACCCATCTGATTTCTAATCCTGAACTCTCTATCTACGCTACCATAATGTCTTTTGTTTGAGGCTAGGAAATTCTACATGGTGATTCTATTGGGGGGAAATGGTTAGAAAGAATTTTGTTGTGTAAGAGCAACAGAATTCAAGCAAAGCATGATTGATTTACACTAAATACTCAGATAGGGACCACAACATTTAATATACATAAACTGATACAATCCATGGGAAATAAATGCTCTGAAAAAGAAACAATAAATGGTTAATCCTTAAACCAAAATTTCCTTTTAAACTTAAGGAAACGCATACCTTATTTTTTTTTACTCTTACTGAGAGATTCTGAGTAATTTTTCATCATACATTGCCCAATATGACTATTTTGAGGCTATAGAACTATATTATTCACTGTTGCCTACACAGAGTATGGAAAATTTGCTTGTTACCTTTATTTTGTACTTCTGTTATCATAACAGAATCAAGTTCCAAAATGCTAGATAAACATGAGTTATGTTAATGTACAAAGTTTATTTTGAAAAAGACTTTAATTAAAAAATAAGAAACTCATTCCTTGAGCTTCAAAAACTCAATCCATATGCGGTTACTGAGATGACTTTATTATATAATCATTTTAACTGAACAAATGTTACTTTAAATCAATGGGCCATGAATTAAAGTTCATTATATTTGTTATTTAGGGATTTCATTACAACAAATTTGTTGTAATGAGATTTAATCTATATTGGATGCTAAAGAATCTCCTAGCTCTAGATGTTTATTCATTAATCAAGAATTACCCATATTAAGAAATCATATTTTAAATATGCAAATACTTGAAATATGGAGAAAGCACTAGTAATAAAATCAAAGATTTAAATGTCAAAATCTATGTGATCCTTATTTTGAGAAATTAATTTTATTCTTCCATTAGAACCAGTGTGTCAGCATTTTAAAAAAAACCCAACGTAGTTCTCTACCTCTAATGTCTGATATATACTCCAAACATGCTTTATATAAGCCTGCTTGACATCCTGGAGTTTTGACAACTTAAAACACTTTCTTTTAAAATTTATGATTTAAACAATTGGAGAAAATCAAGTAAGACTGTGTCCAAGTAGCCAAAACAAAATGGCAGCCTGAAGGAATTCAGTAATATGAACCAAAAAATATGTAGGCTTCTTGAAGTTAGATCCACTACTGTCCTTCTGTTTCCTTGTATTTCCTCAACCTAATACATAACCTTACAACACAGTAATTGCTTAATAAAGGTTTGGTGCCTTGAATGTCCCAAGATACTGCTACTGTAAAAATGCCAGTATCTGCCATTTCGGATTTTCAGTGTCAGATTCAAACCTCTAGGAAATTCAGCTGAAGCTAGAAGAGTTATATGAAAGGGGAGAAATGACTTGTCACACAACTATATTTGCTTTCAATCTGATAGCTATACTATAGTTATCAGAAATATTCTATATAATTAAGGTCACACATATATTCCCATAGGTTGAACCAAGCTATGACCCTAAAAGTCAGCCCAGAACTAATTCTATAATACTGCAGTCTACCAGTTGTTTTTTAAAAAGGTACACATATCACAATCTTAACTCCAGTTTTAAAATACTACCTGTAAAGCTTGTGAGGTATACAAAGAACATTCAAAAGAAGTAGGTATATTAAATCCTAATTTGGAAAGGGAGAGAATCCAAGAAGTGAAAAGGACTATTACTCAGGATAGATGGTAAAATGAGGCAGACATCATGATAATCACTGAAGAATACTCACTCTGGACTTAAAAGGCTTTCAAATCCTAGTTTATCCATTGACTATCTATAGGATCCTGGGAAAGCCATTACACCTGTGGGGCCTCAGTTTCCTCACCCTTCAAATGGTGAGATTGGATTAGATGAAAATTCTTTTATAGTTTTAAATTTAATGGTCTTACTATCCTGCAACAGGTCTTAGCCTCAGGTATAGGCACTCTGCCCTATTGTATAGGCTGAGTAATTCATGCTAAGGCAGATATTTTTTTCCTTCATTGTATCTGTATAGATGCAATAAAGTTTGGAAAACTGAAAACTGCTCAGGAAAGTATCGTAGAAAGCAGTGGATTCAAAGCCCAGCACTTCCACTTATTACCTATGTATCTTGAGCAAGTTGCTTATCCTTTCTGGTCCATACTTGCCTCATCTCTTAAATAAGAATGTTAAAGATGACTTCTGAGGAACCTTCCAGTTGTAATGCATCCTTATTTGTATTCTTTGATAATGAGAATATGATTATCCTCTTGCTTACTCTTGGCTTTAACTCACCTCTGAAATTACAATAAAACTGATTTCACCTGCCTCTTCTCCCCCATCATTTTGA
The DNA here is from genome assembly GCF_027887165.1 of Monodelphis domestica. NCBI lineage: Eukaryota > Metazoa > Chordata > Mammalia > Didelphimorphia > Didelphidae > Monodelphis > Monodelphis domestica. The sequence goes on from NC_077231.1 coordinate 181,541,686, forward strand.
CTACTGAAATTCATGAGGGTGAGAGGTATGGTAAATGTACAGAATTCAAAAACAAGATTGAGATAGAAAATATTACATTTTGAACAAAACAAGATGAAATAATATGATATATTTGACCTATGAGAGATCACTATCACTAGTCCTCATAATCAAATGCAGGACCAAAATACCTTGTTGACTTCTTTCATCATGGATTGCCTTAATGCCAGGTGTACCATGTAACTCAGAGAAAATAAATCTAGTTCAGGATTCCTCAAATACATAAGCTATAATGAACTGGGATAATTAAAACATTTAGCTGTTCTTCTGGCTACTAGTTTTACATAAATGCAGCATATAAACATAGGATTTATGTTATTAAATATGAAACCTGTATTAATAACTGGTAAGCCAGAATCTTGGGATTACAATAAAGAATCAACAGCCTTTATTCTTACTGCCATCCTTTTTAAAACACACACACACATACACATACACACACACACACACACACACACACACACACACACACACAGTGAAGAAATCAGATTATTCCTGAATAATGTATATATCAAAGACCACTTTTCCCTTAATCATCTAAGTAATTCAGCATTCTTTGTGTTATTAATTCCCTGATTTATTTTGCCTGGACACAGCAGAAAAGTAATAAATTCTTAATTTTTTTTTTTTGCTTACTAATTGATAATTGTCTTATTACAGCACACTAGTGTTAAATCATGGTTATGATTTTTCGTTGAGTTAAAATATTTGAAGGTGATGTTTCCTATCTCATAGAAGTTTTCATTTCCATACTGACAAAATTAAAGTTCACTGTCATAGTGATTACTCACCAGCCCTTATTTGAATTACATATTGTTTATATGTTTTATAGTTGCACATGCAGCATACACACTCGAAAAGTCTTATAAAATGATAGATCTATATGTTCATGTTTGCTGTAGTTATAAGCCAGACCTATTTTTTTTCTTTTGGTCTGAAAGTTCTGGTATTTCATTATTGGAAAGAATTCCTCATGTGCAAATTTATTCCACTGATACAGATCAGCATTTTTCTGCAACTTAATCTTAGATAGCTAACTGAAACAATGAAAGGCTAATTGACTTGCTTATGGTCATAGTCTCAGTAGGTTACTAAGGCAGGGCTTAAACCCATTCCCTTTTTCCATTACCCCATACTGCTTCTTGCTATACCAAAGAATCTAAAACTTGTTGGTTCTACTTTGGACATCAAATAATATAGTAAGAATCTCTCTAATTCAAAAAAATGGGATGCAGAACTAAAATCACAAAGTGTTCAGTGGCATACATTTAATGAAATGCAGTTTTTTTTAATTTCCAAATATAGTACTTAATCAAAACAATCTATAAGATGACATAAAATAAGGGCAATTAGCTTAAAAAATTGTGTCTTAATGTATTTGCTTTCTTTATGGTATGAAAAGTCCAAGTCTGACTTTAAAAAATAACTACTGGACTCTAAAACTGAAGATATAGTGAAAATTCCTTAGTTTGTTTTGTTTGTTTTTTATCTAAAAAAGTTAACAGTTTTAGATAAAATTACTCCTTTAAAGGAAGTGTCAAGAAATTATTTCAGAGAATATCACTTCACTACACTTCAGTTTCCTCATCTCTAAAATGAAAGAGTTTAAGTAGATAATGTTTGAGGTTTCTTCCAGTTCTAATATTCTGTGATTACATATACCATATAAGAATCAACTTATCAGATGAGATAATGTATGTAAAGTGCTTTGTAAACTGCAAAGCACTATATAATTGTCAGTTATTTTCATCATCATCATCATCATCATCATCATCTAAAATCGGAATTAGTGGAGTCTGAATTAATGAAATATTGTGATATTAGGTTTTATCATTAACATGAATAAATGAATAATTTTCCTAGAGTTACTCTTACTCTGGTTTAAAAAAGAAAGAGGGAAAGAAAAGTAATTTTAAATGATCATGTTAGTAATGAGTACAAATCAAAAATTACTTAACACAAGGATAAGCTCTCTAAGTGGTCATCACAACTATCCAGGATAGTGATGAAGATTAAATTATTTTCCACTTCCATTGATAATAGAATACAAAGAAATTGTAGCAAGAATTTTTAGGATACTAATCATTATTTATATCCTAAATGATTTCATGTGTAAAACTAAATAAATTCATTTGCTACTTTTTCATCTGTGCTTTTTAAACATAGATATCTTTCTAAGACTGGTTAGGTAAACTCTTGTCCCTAAAAAAGTGAGTCAAATTAATTATTTGGTTACTTTCATTCTTCTGTAACTACCCATCACAAGCTCATGAAATGCAATAACACAAATTGATAAAAAAAAAAAAACTACATGTGATGTTCACTAATTTCAGTTAACAATCAAAATTTTTCATTTTACTTTAGCAACTTTGTATCCACAAACTTCCCATATCAAGAGAAGGATTATATAATAGGATAAAATGCTTTATTGGCAATGTTACCAAAGTAATCTCCTAAAGTCATGTATTGCCCTCTCTTCCCTTTACTTCTTATATGTGAGAGAGGCTTTCTATCCCCCATTGAACAAGATAAGGTTTGATTGTCATTGTCTTTACCAAATTATAGAGAGCACCCTTTTTATCCATAGCTCTTTAACAGCATGCTATGAAAAGGATGATAACAATGAAGATTAGTTTGTAATCAAATCAAAAGTAGAAACCTACTATGCTTTTAAAGTAAAAACCTTCTAAGCTTTGCATTCATTTTCAGATCAAGACCTGAGTTCATTAATAACAGTAGTAACTTGCAGAGTCCCTGAGAGTGACTTAGAACCATTTAACTAAGACATGAGCAGTTATTACCCAATAAATTTAAATTGCAAATAACGAAAAGTCTAGTGGATGTTAATTGTATTACTACCATTTGCCATTTATTAGCTGTTGACCTTATTCAGTAAACAGTGTCCTTAGATTGTTTGTACCTCATGGTCATATCACTTGCACACTTGGCACCCAGGTGGGTTTGAGTAGTGCGTAAGTCATCTTTAATTATAGCTTAATTCATCTTTATGTGAAATTAATTGTACTGTTGATTATGGGAAGCTGTAGTAAATCATGACAAATATTATATGTGTATATAACATATATTGCTACATACAGTATCAGAAGCTTCCTCATTTGAGTAAAATTATTTCCTTGAACAATCAGAAAGACTGATATTAAGATGGTATAATGAACAGAGTAAATATCTATATGCACACACAGGTGTTGCATGCTCTTAAGAACCCTTATTCACATCTTGTTATCAAACTATTCAGTCTGGTTAGTTTCTTTGGAACTCATTCATGCACTTATTTAATACCACTTCTTAAACAATCACTATGTACAAAGCACTGTACTTGATTCTGGGAATAATACCTATCATTAGCTATCTACAGTAACATTTCACTAAAATAACAGTTCTCACTCTTCTCATAATTATTCCGCCATTTCTAAAGTTGAAGAAAATAATAACAATTGCAAATTGATTTACAACAAGTTTTGAGCATTTTACATTTTGGTTAGTATGCATTTTTCCTTTTTAAGAATATTAATTTTTTTTTGCTTAGATTGCAATTACTTGCATGACTATGGGGGAAACAGGTATGCAAGATGATAGTAACATAATTCAAACAAAACAAGTTTTGCTGCATATTAGCTTGATGTTAGATCAAAGTGGGTTTTTGATCCTGCCCAAATAATTGTCTCAATCTAACTCTTCACAGATCATGAACATACTGCATAATCATAAATCATATTAAGATTCTACATGTTTTCATATTGTTTTGCAGTGTTCATTTAGGTTTTTTAGCATTGATATTAAGACTTTTTTTCAAGATTATGTGGAAATTCATCTGGGGGTTTTTGTTTAAAGACCTTTGGAAAGCTGGATTTTCTGTTATTCGAAAGTTTCAGATTATGCTATATATGCTGCTCAAGGTGGCAAAACCATTCTAACAATGACTTTCAATCCAACCATCCTGATAATATCAGAATAGGTAGATTCTACTGATCAACTGGACCAGAGATCTTAGACTATTTAAAGGTCCTATAGATATAAACATGGTCATTTTCTAATTTTATCTCTATATTAATTTCATTGCCTGGAGAACAAACAGTAGAAGCAGTTTCCTGGTTTTAAATCCTAAAAAAGTAGCCTGACTTTAAAGACCTTCTGAAATAGTAATTGAAAAAGTAATTTAAAATAATTTTTTATGCTCTGACTTTATACCAAGTCCAATGCTAAACAATGAAGATATAAATAGAAAAGGACAGCCCAAGACTTTAAAGGAAAATAATACATGTAGTTTAGGTCAATTGAAAGGTAGATGGAATATGCTGGAGGTCTTGGGTATACAACTATATGGCAATGGCAGGGCCTTCAAGTCCTTAAGATATATGAAGTATATATGTCATAGGAATAGGTCACCAACAGATCTGTCATTGGAGTCAAGAGGATATTGTGATTTCTCTCTGGCAAGTGTGGGGATAAGAGTTAGTTGACCCTGGAGGGGAACACTGAAGAGTGAAGGTATCTGGTTCAGAGGAGGAAAAGAGTATTCTTTCTTAGTGCCAGCTCTGATTGGGGCAGCCTGGGAAGAGGGGAATGTTCTGCTCTCCTTGATGCCAACTTTGTAACAAACTGGTTTAAAGTCTTAATCTATGTGAAAAAAATCAGGTGTGCTTTATGTAATAATTCCATGCAGATACTTTAGTTCAAATAAGAGCAAAATTTTCTGGTTTGGTTATTTTGCTATTATTGAAAAACTCAGATGATAGCAAGACCTCCTCTTCAGTTTGTGCATAGTAAAAACAGAATTGATTCTGTGTGTGTGTGTGTGTTTGCATGTGCGTGTGTTCATTTTATTCTGAAAGGAAAAACAATGCTTGGGTTATAACTATGATCTCTATTTTTCCCCTTCCTTTTCTAGTACTAGAGATAATAAAATCTGTTCTGAATTTTTTATTATTACTTTTTGAACCAAACTTACTTCTTTTTTAACCCTGAGTCACACCATAAAAATGATCTTAACTATATTAAAATTGATGGTCTTCAACAAAGTGGGAACAAGATTATGAAGCAATTAGTAAAGAGAGTAAAGCAATTTAATAATGAGGTAAAATGATTTTTAAATGTATTGATTGTACAGCATCACCTTTATTGTTGTCATTAATAACATTGAGCTCATTCTATGAAACTTTTATTTTGTTATATTAGTGGAGCTCTTTTCTTTTTATAGCTGGCTTAAGTCCTGCTGAGATTCAGCAGTTATGGAAAGAAGTGACTGGAGTTCACAGTATGGAAGACAATGGCATTAAACATGGAGGGCTAGACCTCACTACTAACAATTCCTCCTCTACTACCTCCTCCACCACTTCCAAAGCATCACCACCAATAACTCATCATTCTCTAGTGAATGGACAGTCTTCAGTTCTAAATGCAAGACGAGACAGGTAATTCTGATGGGATTTGTACTGTGCTTGTCTTTCACAAAGCTTTGGTTTTTCCTTTGATAAAGCTAGAAATAAAAACTAGTTCTTAATGCCAAAATGTACAGTAGGAAGAAATGAGTAGATTAGTTGCCTTTTACTGTCTGTATTAAGAATATGTTCAAGAATAAGGGTGTGTTTTGTGTATGTTAATTAAGACATGATTTACAAGAAAATAATATGCCTGTTATTTCAATGAAAACCATGTAAACATTTTAACATGCAGTTTAAAACCATTATATGAATAATTTGGCCATGAAAAAAATTCCTATGATAGAATGTTTTTGAGAGGATATGACTAGAACTGAATACTATAAATGGATAATTTCTCAACTTCCTACATAATTTTGATTCTGTAGAAATAGTCACTGTAATGTATGGTAACACATGCTTTCATCAATTTCTGTTAACTTTTATAAAATGTATAGGTTATATCAAGTTACTTCAAAATTTTATTTTTAAATGTCAATTTAAATATTGTTTGATCTTAAAATCTTTTTCTTATCTTAATAAATTCTAAATTCAAGCAAACTAAATGACTATTATGCCAACCAATAAACATATTTAGTAGTGAGACTAATAACTAGAAAATGATCTGATACTTAAGGATATTAGGATAGTTCTAACAAACTTTTGACAGTAAAACATTTTCCCCTTAAAGATATAACATTTAATTATTGAACACCTTTTAGTAATAAACTATATTTTGAGACTATATCAAATTCTTCTTTGAGTATCCTAGCATTTTTTTCTCATTAGTTTTCACTATTCTAAGATGGCATGCCTCTGGATGCTTTCATGCTGTTGTTTTAATTGAGATTAATTTGATGATTATACATTAGAGAAGTTGGGTGATTTCTCTAGGATCTGTAGCTGATATTCTTTATGATGAAAAGTCTGTTGTAATTGAATAAAGATAACATATTCTGTTCCCAAATGGAATGCATTTTTAAAACCATTTGCAACTGATATAGTAAATATACATATGACACAATTTTAAATTATTTCTCATGTATATCTTCTTTTAAAAGAATGTACCAAATATTGAATAATAACACTTATATTTCTTAAATATGTGTTTCTAGGTCTGTGTGTGTGTTATCATGACCACAACTGAATAGACATATATATATATATTTTTTTTTTTTATTTATAGGTAAAATGTTACATTATGGTCATATGGCAGAATTAGCATATGGTATTATACAGTCATCTTAGTTTTTCATCCTTTATTAACAGTCATCTTTGGCTCTATTTCTTCTCTAATTGGAACATCATCTAGCCTTGGCAGTTGAACTATTCAATAGAACGATTAAATTTTTCTGACTGCTCTGAGCTGAATTGACCTGTTTTGACCTGTTTGTCACTGATCGTAACCTGACAGGCGCTAGCAGCCTCCAACGATTATGGCTTCTGAAATGAATCTGACGCTGTTTCTTTTGCTACAGCTCGTCACATGAGGAGACTGGGGCCTCTCATACGCTCTACGGCCATGGAGTGTGCAAATGGCCTGGCTGTGAAAGCATTTGTGAAGATTTTGGACAGTTTTTAAAGTAGGTTTCTTTTTCTTCTTTGGGGAGGCAATTTGCTAAAGGTTAAGGAAAAATAAAAGTAGGAAGCAAAGTTTCAGTATAAAGGATACCACAAATTATCTATGTGTTCTCAACCACTGGAGAGCCATGGCCATCAACATAGGGTCAAAATCATCATCCTCTAATTCATATGCAAAACTTTCAGGACTTTCAGAAGGAATGTTCTCTTTCCGTTTACCTCTGGAAATCAAGTCATTAACTTTGAAAAAAATGTAATTCACATGAAAGGCTTTCCTTTTAATTCTCAAATTTTGCATAAGAATTCCATGGAAAATTATTATGAGAGACAGAAATGTTATGTTTTCAGAAAAGTTATAGTTCTTACATGGGGAAATTATTCTTTGAACAACAGATTTTATTTTCCATTTGTTACACATTCTAAAGGTATCCTTATTAGCATGGTGCATCATACATGTGATGACATCATCTCAAATTCATGAAAATACAATTACAGTTTAGGCAGTTAATCAAGCTGACTAGTTGAATGACTGAATGAAGAAACAACAGGTTTATGTTAAAGGTTCTACTTGTTGCTGACAGGATCATAAAAAAGGTTGAATGTAGATAGTGGATTATAAAACTTCTCTGACTATTTAAGATCAAAATATTTTTGAATGCTGAGTTTTCTCCCATTGGATTTTATCTTTAAAAACTTAACTGAGTGTCATTTGATGGTAAGGGATCCATTTTGGAGAGCTTTTTTTTTTTAACACATCCATTTTTAGCATAAAGCAGATCTACATAGAAAGCTACAGATAAGCTTATGGAGATGAGTAACTTCACAGGCTGAGTCTCTTATGTTGTCATGGTGCAGCTAACAGGGTGAATGAACTGTTTCATGCTTCATCAACAATTAAGTTAATTAGCTCATTTGAAATTGCACTGCTTTGTTGCCAGGATGTTGGCAGAAACATCAAAAAGATGTGTTTACAAATGGTAGACTACAGGGTATAGAGCAAGAGCACCTTAACAACAAGCCACAAGCACTCAGCATCATAATAACTTTTGAATTGAAGTACAGTAAGGCTTGAGCAGGCACTTTTTAACTCTTTCCCTCTCTTTGACATACTGGGAGAAAAAGAGCTTATCAAACCTTCTACATCTAGGTCATTTCTGTCACTCTTTATGAAAAACATTCTTTGGAAGAAGGAACTTTCATTTTAAAATATCTTGGTGCTATTACATCAAAATGATCTTGATTTATAAATTCCTGTTTAGAGAGGTCTTTTATTTAAATACCCAAAATTATTCAGTCTCAAATGGAATTTCTCATTTTAAACGTAAATGGGCTACACTCCTTTAAAACACTGATGTGTCCAAAGAATTGGTTTTTATAAATGCTTTCATACTTCTAGACTATAGGGCTTCTAATTCTTTGGCAAGTATTTTGAGATTCATTTCATCATATTTCCTGTTACAATACCCAGTCAAACTAACCATCTTGAGAAATTTCACTACTGCTTCCCAAAGTCACACTAAAATGATAGAGAACATCATAGAAGAATCCCACTCATCGTTTATTTCAGCACCCTGTATTTTTCCTTCTGGTAGAATCCAAAAGAAACCTCTGAAAGGAAATGAGTATCTTTCCTGCAATTTGATTTTCTTTTTAAAATTACTGTACTTGGAAAATTGAAGAATTATTGTTTATCTCATATTTATATATTTCATATCGTTCCCAACATGCATCATCAATGTGAACCCTCACTTTAGCTTTCATTCTATTTTTTTATGCTCATGCCAATGAAAACCCATTACAATTAAAAAACATTTCCTTTCAATTAAATTTCAACTTTTAGTCCATAGACTGACCATTTTTTTCCAATCCATTAACTTTATAGGATGACAGAACTAATGGCTACAGTTTATAAGGCCTTTCTCCTAGTCCATTCTTTGTTATAATAGTTTAGGTTCCCTGACTTGGAGCAGTGTGATAACCCATGTTAGTATAGTTAATGCAAGTAAACTGTCCTGAAATGAAATATTAATGAGATGTATTCTCCAAATCCAGTGCTATGGTTTTCTGTGACATGCTCATGAGAAATTTGAAGATATTGTGGCTTATGAAGTGAATTATAGTATCTATGCCCAGAAAATAGTTTACCTAGAAGCTTTGTGGTCGTGGTAATGGTGGGGAGGGAAGAGGATCGAAACTCAATTGTGCAGAGGCATCTGAGAAAGAGGATTATAAAACAGTGGCTTTGCTTCACTTTTATAATAACAGGAAGGATTTAGAATAAAAGGAAGAATAATTTACAGTAAATGGCTACAACCAGTGTAAGGTTTTCCTATCTTGGTTTTTGTTTATCCTCTGGGTTGTCTCACAAATGCATTTCAACTAAGTATTATTATTCCTTAATAATTTAGAATTATTGCTTAATTTAGCCAAGTAGAAACAATTCATACATTATATAAACTGCTCCTGCCTTTTACTTTTGGTTTTGTATATGATTGCCTTTAAAATATAAAATAAACTTTTCATTATTAACTGTTGTAATTTATCCCATGTTGGTAACCAATGCAGAATTGAAGGGAATGCAGAGTAATTTCTGTCCTGTCTCACACTGTCTTGAGCCAATCTGTTTACTTCCCTGATCTTTTTTACCCCAATCTAAATAAAATGCTGTTAGAGGAGACCTCTTCCTATATATGTGGCAATTTTTACTGCCTAGTCAGTTCATGAGAGACACTGCTTTCAAGGAAAGAAGGACACGAGAAATAATATCCTTATGTAACTGTAAGGATAAAGACAAGAATTTTTAAAAACCACTAGGTGATGAAGAAAGTCAATTAAGAGTCTTCCCAAAATGTTTATGAATATTTGAAAATTTTGCTATAAAGCAGGTGTTGACAGAAGCTAACCATTTTTCCTGGTCACTAAGTGAGGAGGATCCCAGTAGATCACTAAAAGCATTTAATACTAGTCCTTCGTTACTGTCTTATAAATGTCAAAGTGTAATAACATAGGAGAAAAGTTCAGTGTATTTTGTCTGCAAAATTAATTATCATTCCATTGGACCTAAGTCAGTTTGAGTGTAGATGGATTTGACTTTTAGAGCTTAAACCAAAAGGTTTACAATATCACATTCCAGTCAGCAGACAAGTGTTCTTTAACCTGCACACAGCAGACGCCAGCAAACAAAACATGGTCTCCACCACAAAAGATGGGTAATGTTTTTTTTATAGACTCGAAACAATTAGTGTCAGTAAAATTATGTTTCTTTACAATGCATCAGTTGACCAATAAGACTAAACTAAGTTTGTCAAAAAAGGCAAGAAAATAAAAGTTTAAAAGTAATATTGCTTGCCTTTTAACCCAACCTTCTCTACCACTACCAACCTAACATTGCCAAAAGAATAATTAAAAGACCCAAGAAAAAAATAGTCCTTTAAAATGGAACTTCACATGATTCCCTCCATCCCCCTTTTCAGCTGACTGGTTCTCTCGAAATTGTGCCCTTACTTAGTGTTTATTGTCTGTTTCTTTGTCTTTGACTAGGCAGCATGGTACAAAATTATGACCTCAAGAAGGCATTCTTTGAACTTGTCAGAATGTTGTTTCTTTTGGTGACAGTGCCACCATCTTTCAAAACTAAGGCATCTCACATAATCAGCTAAATGAATAGTGACAGCTAACATTTTGTATTTAAACTCCTGTCAGTGTTTAAACATAAAAAGCTTGATGCAAAATAAATCAAACACCAGCGATATGCAAGTGAAACATTTTGTTAAAACATTCTCTGACATACTTAGATTTAGAGCTGATCCCACTTTGGCTTTTAAAATGCTGTAACTTTAAAGGAATTTGAAATTCTAGAGGTTAAAATTGAGCTGATAATCTGTAATATTCAATGAAGTTACCACATAAATTCATATCCTTAAAAGCTTGAGGAAACAGAAATTATGCATTAGACAATTTGAAGAGAACCTTCCCTGTTTTTTGCCATCCGGAAACATTTGCTTAATTGTTTTCACAAAAAAGACAACTGCCTGTTTACACTTTTCCAAGTGTACGTCCAACACCTGGCACACACATAGATTCATGCAGTTTTGAAAGAACGTCAGCCGACCACATCATTTATTCCATTTTGAAAACAAAAATCAATATACCTATAAAGTGACCCATAAATTAGAACTGGCTCACACAATGTTTGTTCAGTGCTGCCTTTCTGAAGGCACCCTTTGCATTTTTTCTTCACCTCTCTGTTTGAACTGCAGTCACAGTAAGAGGCTCATTAGGGGACATTAGGGACTGGAGCTAACCAGAATTCCAGAGCTTGCTTTGCTCTTATTAATGCATAGTAGAGTAGAATGCATTTAAATATTTCATAGGCATTCAGTAATTTGTGTGTAATCGCCTTGTTAGCAGACCAGTAGAAGTAGAACAGGTCTGTGAAATGGTGTTAGTGATTGCATGGGTAATTTACAGACCTTTGCCATCAGAAAGAGTATTATTGTTGGCTAGTATGAAGCTGTGAAATGGAACTTGCAATAAGTTTTTTAAAAAAACTTAATAAAGGTTTTGTAACAAGCATCTTCAGGGATAACAACCCCACTTGGTCCTTTTGAAACAGCTATAATTTATGACATAGGCAATATATCAAATGCATAAGATAGTATTATGGAGCATTCATATGAAAAGGGTATTTGCAACATTAGTTCCAACTTCCTGCAAGGGACATGATTAAATGATTAATGAAATGTCCCCTTGCATATGCATTTTGAAACAGCAATTAGGCACTGACTGAGAAAATCCACCAATCCTCTCATTTTTCAGTATTATCTCATTCTTGATTTATAAATCATAGAGAATTTTTGAACAGCAATATGTAGTACCTGAGATAGTTAGAAAAACCATAAAAGAGAATAATTCTTGCACAAAATAGTCATAAATACATAAATTCATAATTTAATGTTAATATTAAGCCTATTTATTTAGTTGTATTTCATTGTATTTATATCCGACACTATTTCTGTACTTTGATTGGCATGATTAAGTAGGGGGAATGAATAGGCACTATTCTTTTACATATCACTGGTAAACAATAGCAAGGAAAGGAGAAGGGAGATGTGGCAGAGGTATGTATGTGTTTTTCAAGTTCTCAGTAATCCACTGGAGGCTGTTCTATAAATGATCATTGAAGGGCTGCAAGCTAGCCTATAATTACAGGAAAGAAAGTGGCAGCTCTGGCATTTCATAACTATGTGTCCTCGAAAAGTGCTTTGTGAGTTTGTCACCAATGATAATTTAGATAGAGGCTCATTACTGAACATCACAACACTTTAAAAACCTTTCGCCTTCGTACGGGAGAAGAAAGGACTATTTTAATGGCAAGGTTCTTTTGTGTTCCACTGAAAAATTCAATCAAGACAAAACCTCATTGACTATTATTGTAGTCTACAGTCTCTATTCTAATAAAAGCTGCAGAGATAAATTGAATAGGTCTGTAAGACCTAAGCATATTAATGCAAACATTTGGCACTTTTTTCGTCCTATAAATATAGAATGATGGATTATCAGTAAGAAGTAAACAAGTGCAAAAACAAAAACAAAAACAAAATCCTCTTTACAAAGGATTTCAGCCTTAAAATCTTAATTACTGAACATACCTGAGCCAGAGTACTTAAGCACACATTCCCTTGCATCTTTTTCCCCTTCCCTCTTTCCACAAATTCTCTTACCTGCCTATAGTCATTTCATAGAAACCTCTCTCTTTATTATTTTGCCTCACTGAAGACTATCTTTTTGCCTTCTCAGATAAGACTGTAAACATAGCCCAAAATTACAAGGCTTGCTCTTAAGAATAAAACCAAATGTGTTACCACTATCTTTTACAGAAAATATTCCATTTGCTGAAATTTTTTGAATTTTTTAGATTGAGACTTTAATAAATATTCTGAAAAGCAAGGAGGTCCTATTAATTAGTGAAACTTGGCTAGCCTAACAAGGCTATCTTCATAATACCAACTAATGGGTGGTTTACTATAACAACTATTTTTCTTTTCAGAAAATGGTGGCTGAATTTTGTACTTCATTATTGTGGGGTTCAAAAACAACAGTGACTGGCACTGAGCACAGAGGGGAAAGGTATAGGCAAAGTTCCCCTTGTGTACTCTAACAGCACACCTTCATCCTGACCTACTATACCTTGCTATTTTAGTCCCACATTTTTCCCGAGCCGAGACTGACAAATCTGCCAAGATACATGGGAAGTTTGTTGATGTGGCCAATGAGAATTTGTTTAAAATAAACTCATTTCACTAGTGAAAGTATGTGGGAGAGCAGAATTCATGTTTCTAATGGATCAGATTTTAGTACTCAACACTGATGAAGCTGAGAAGTAATTTAATGCCTTTTATTTTTCTAACAAAGTCTTCATTCTTCTCTATGTATTGTTACTTATATATCTGCCTTATTGTGTTTAATACTTTAGTAACATATTCTAAACTATTCATTATAAAATAAATTTATTAAATGCTTACATCGTGGAAGAGAAAAGGGAGAACATCTCCCTTAATAAAGAGCTGTGGGGAGATAAAAGTATGACACAGCCATTTCCTTCTCTCAGAGAGCTTACAGTTTAATATAGGAATATATCATATAACAACTATAATATAAATCAGATAGAAAAAAGCACATAAATGAAGTCTGAGATATTCAAAAAGGGATAACTTCTAGCTGGGATAATTAGGTAAGACTACTTTGGGACACGACACAGGAGGGTATTCAGCACAATTTTCTCAATTTTTATTAGATTTGAATATGTATACAGATATAAGTGTATTCATTTAATAAATAAACATCTGCTTTTCAACATCAGCATAGACACCCAGTCAATGTGATAGTCACATGCTTTGCTGCATTAGTTTAGCCATTGCAGAATTGATTACAATGAAGGATAATGTATCACATAAATAACATTTAACTTTCTGAACTAGAAGGTATATATGAATATGTTTGTGTAAATCTAAAACTTTAACTTGGTGAAAGCTGATGTACTATTAGTGTAATAAAAACCATTAGATTTCTAAAATAAATGTATACTTTATATATGACATATATACATATATCATGATAAAACTAAAGTCCTGTCAAATATTCAAAATTCTTTAATACATAAAATAAAATTAAGAGACTAAAAGGAAGTTAATTAAAATGCTTTGCCCCTCTTGGTACATAGGAAAGGATGATATTCCAGAAAACTCTGTCCAAAGTAGGGCACTGTTGAACAAAATATCACTGTTATTATTACTACAATGACTATTGAATTCTGTGATGCAACTTCTACAAGTCTTTCTATCATCATATCACATTACATCCCTATGAAATAAGTAATTTCTTCTTAAGCCTTGAATAAGGTTTCATAAGAAGTTAAATAAATTATTTCCTCTATTCTTTTAAATATTGTTTAGTCTATTTTAAAATATCTGTTTTTCTTTAAAATAAAAAAGCACTAGATACATAAACTAATTTCCAGAATTTTCAAAGATATTTTGTGTCATCATTTATGAGTTTATAAACTCATACTCCTGACTTTAAGAGAGTCTTTAAACATTTAAATCTACTAAACGAATAAATTTTTATTTTTAGTTTTTAAAATGTTCTCCATTTTTTCTGCATAAGTCAATACCAATACTAGTGCAGGACAGAATAAAGGAGAACAGCAACAGGGACATAGATGCTGCCAAGTGCTAAATTTTCAATTGATTTTCTCTTTTAATTAGGCACCTTAACAATGAACATGCTTTGGATGACAGAAGTACCGCTCAGTGTCGGGTGCAAATGCAGGTTGTGCAACAGTTAGAAATACAGGTTTGTTAAATGGTCATTCAATATTAAAATTCTTCCAGCCTCAATTTTTGAATGTTTTAAATTCAATTGGAAAGGTTTGGGGGAGAGGGGTTTGGTCTTTCAGGGCTCTCAACCTTTTCATTTTAAACTAATTTTTCATATTAGATGATACATTTAATAATAAAATTTAGAGACTTTTCTTTAAAATTATCAATAAAAACTGATGACTTTTAATATAAAAATGTATTTAGCTATTTGAATATATCAAACCAAAGATTCCCTACCTAGTTTGTCTTACTTTACAGATCACCAGAAACTCAACTAGAGTTGGTATTATGAAGCACACAAATTTTATGTGAGCTTACCTTGATTTTCTGTCCTTAGGCTTTACAGTGTCATCTATGAAATATTAAACTTTGCACAAAAAAGAAATGGCTATTCTAGACTGCCTCTAACATGTCTGTTTTAATTCAAGTCGAATTGGTCAAATGGTATCCACTGTTTGCTTATCTCTTACCTAGGACTAATGGCAAAATATTTATACTACCATAGTTATAGTTCTTAGAGTGTAGTGTCCAACACATGCTGCCTTTTTCCTAATCTTACAGAATTTTCACTTCCTTCTACTTACTGCTCAAACTGAATTTAGCCCAAAACTGAAGAAAGCTTATAAGAAAATAACAGTATGCCCAAAGTGGTAATAGTTTACTAGTTATCATTATTCTTGCAATGCTTCCCCCCTTTAATGTCACTGAATTACTGTTCTTATTCAGATTCCTACATCATTTCATTGAGATAAGAAACTTGGGCAAACAAATGATTCTATTGGCTTCACATTTTTAATATAAAGCCTTTGCCTTGGTTATTTATGAACTTTTAAAACAATTTTAAAGCATTTTGTTTTGTCCTGAGGTTCCAGAGGGTTACAAAAATGTTTTTTAGCTTACATCAGGAAATAATAAAGCTATATAAAAATGAAAACCTCATTTTTTAAGAATCATGATTTCTTTTGAAGGTAGCTGAAAAGGCTTTTTGAAAACCTGTTTACTACTTACAAAGGGTATCGTGTAACATAACAGGTCAACTGAAGACACCGCTTGTAGTGTGACCAATTATTCCTTTTTTTTTTTCTGTGTCTGACTGATGGAAAAGTAAGGTCCGTCGGTTGTAATGAGACCCAGTGCAAGTGTAGATGCCAACTCAGTGGCAGAGTTCAACATTTCACACTGCCTGGTCTCTGTCACTCTACTGAATTAGATTGATGATGGCAGATTGCAGGGGGCACTAACTGGACCTCAGTGGGAAAGGATGAAGTGTGTAGACAATCCTGGCAGGCACTTCCCTTTGAGGACCCTTCACCCCTTTCACAGCTGTTGGCACTAGTCCATTCCTAACAGCGTCCACAGGACTTTAAAGAGACACTGTGGGCCTTCTAATTTACAGTCTCAGTAACTTGTTACTGTCGAGGCAACTGTGACCTCCATTCTATTATTGACAAAAAGATGAAGTGTTATTTGTTTTCTCTGACCTTTTAACATAAGGAAGGTTATAAAAGTTTTTTTTTTTTTTAATTCCATAGCTAAAGTTACATTTCCTCACAGATAAGTTTCCACTGATATAGACTTTTATATGCAGGAATCATTACACTGAGACAAGCTCAATGATAAGATGTATCACTGCAATAAAATAGCTGTATCAGTCATTTCTAAAATGCTTCTGATCTCACTCTTTCTTAACAGCTTTCTAAAGAACGTGAGCGTCTTCAAGCAATGATGACCCACTTGCACATGCGACCCTCAGAGCCCAAACCATCTCCAAAACCTGTAAGTGCATATTGCTTTATAAACAGTAAATAGGTCTACCGATGTAACAGACTAAGAAAATGAACAATTTAGTGACAGTTAGAAAACAATGAGAGTGATGAAAAATATGGCAATAAATTGAAAGTAAAATGCAATATCTTGTCAAATTGTATGTTTCTTTAAAAGTAATGGTATCTTTTACAAAATCTATCCAATCTACACCACAGGCGACACTAAACAAAGTACACCTATAAGCGTCCAAATCACTGCCTTGAAGCTGAGCTAGACAGAATATCTTTTGTGATAGGTTTACAGATATTAATAGGAAACCCACTTTGAAAACTTGAAGATCAGTTGTTTCAGTAACAGTAGAAATCACAAATCGAGAGCTACGTATGGGTGCAAGAAAGGACCTGGGCTCAATTCTGATACACATAAATATATTTTTTGGGTTGAGCATTTTGCTAAAAATGTGACCACACATTTGGAGTCAATTTTGCAACAACTCTTATGGTTTTTATTTCAGTTAAAATGTATTCGACATACTGATTGTAAGATGTTATTGCATATGCTTTTCAGGAATAGAAAACCATATTACTCTATGGATACAGAAAAGCCATGACTTTTCCTCAAAAGATAAAATAGATTTAAATGTGATGTGATAATATAGTCAGATAGATGTCCTATCTGAAATGGTATGCTTACTTATCTTATTCAGCTAATGTTTGCATTGGGAGCACCGAATCAGTATAAAATCTCGACTTTAATGAAAGTTGGTAAGAAACTT